>NC_039362.1:120045723-120087925 GCF_003573695.1 Papaver somniferum
CCCCCATTACCCTCCCACGATTAAAAGAGTTGTTTATTAATAAATAAGTTAAAACTGTCCATACTTTAAGGTCTGCATGCAACGAAACAGCTGCTCCTTTATGACTAGCATGTAATAACCCATTCCAAAAGAAAAGAAGTTCAAAAAATTGAATGTGTCCCTAATTACAATTACCAATGAGCAGTGTATAAATAAGGGAGTGTATTTCTTCAACTTCACTCATTTCTAACTCATTCACTCATTCCAGCTTAATTTTTTGGTGAAATTTTTAGCTTAAGAGTATCAACATGTCAAACATGATTTGTCGCAGCCCCATAAAACCGTTGCCCAAAACGTGTTTGCTTTATTTTCGAGAATGCATGATTGCGATGAAAACAAACATGTAGTACTCAGGTCAAGAGAATGGGAAGAGATCGATTTCATGGCGACCAACGAAGTCACTACTTTGGATTTACTAATGATCGATGAAAACTTGAGTATATTGTTATTTCGATCCGAATTAAACTATTTTTTTTAAATAATAAAATATTATCTAATCATTTTTTACATAATTGCGATGAAAATAAACCTGCAGTACTCAAGTTTCGTGTTGCCAGATAATGGGAAGGTGCCGATTTTATGGCGACCAACTAAGTCACTGCTTTGGATTTAATAATGATTGATGAAAACATGAGTATATTTTTATGTCGTTCCAAATCAAACTAATGTAATTTTTTTTAATAAAAGTATTAGTCATTGATAGGTGTTAAAACACCTTAATATTTATCTATTGTTTATGCTTTCTTTGCTAAGTTTTCTTGTAAATTATGTATCTTATGTTTGTTTTTGAGTATTTAGGTACTTTGAAGTCATTTGGGACAAAAGAAGAAGAAACATGGCAAAAGTATCATTCCAAGTGCAACTGTTGTTGGAGGCGAACTATTTCTCATTATTTGCTTTTATTTCTTCATCTCTGTCTGAAAAGCATTTCGGCTTTAGTGATGCAAATTATCTGTCTGAAAAGAACGACAACTTTAGTGATGAATTGAAATTGAAGAGAAGAAGTGAATTTGAGAAATAAGGAAGAGACAGATGTTGTTGGTGAAAGAATTTGAAGAAGAACAAAAGCGTCATTGCAAGCAAATGATGATAGGAGATCTTCCAAGGATAATGGGCTACTGTGGAGGCACTAAATGCTACCATTTGGTGGCCTGAATCTGATTACTGGGTGCCTCAGACTGGGGTTCCTAGAGATGGGGTGGCCATATCCAACCTCAATTCCTACAGAAGACCTAAACTTTAGAGAAAAATCATTTTTCTCATCATTGCATTTTCTTTCCTACTCCACCTGAAACAAAAATGGCGGCACAGAAAGTTTACAGATCCAGTGAAGAATCACAAGAATGGGTATTCGAGTTGAGTTGAGTCTGTGATGTTCTGTGTTGATTGAAGAAGCCAGGGGTTGATTTGAGCTTGAGATTGACAGAAATTAGGGTTTGAAGTATGGTTTATGGACTGTAGACTGAATCGAAATGGAGTTAGGGTTTAGTGAAATGAGTGATTTCAGTTAATGGGTTTTTGCAGCTGTTGTTGTTGTTGTTTGCAGTGTTGATGATGGTTAGATTCAAACTTAGATGTTGGATGAAGCCGTGAAAGGGAATGGAGGTTTGGGTCAACTGAGAGAAGAAGAAAGTGGATTTTCTGTGAATCGATGAGGAATGAGAAGCTATCAATGTTGATTTGAATTGCAGTGAAGAAAATCTAAGGGTTTCTGTGGAATTTGAGATGCTGAAAGAGTCAGATGTAGATTAAGGTGATTGAATTGCAGAGCTGATTATAAGAGAACTGATGGATTGAAATTGATTAAGGAAGTGTGGTATTGAACCTGACTTGCAGGTGGTAGTTCTGATGAAAGGAAGACTGTTGAATCTGAGAGCAACAAGAGAAAAACACAGTCAGGTGGAGCTCAACTGCAATGGCTGTGACAATATGTGTTGTGTTGCAGTTGTACTTGAATGGGATCTCAAGAACTGGTTGCAGCTGCAGTGTTATTGGTGTTGGCACTGATGGAGAACTGATGGCTTAACTGTGGTTGCAGGATCAATGATGACACGCAGTAGATGTATGCCTAGGATATTGCAGGGAGTGATGGATCTGTGATTTGTAACATGTAGAAATTGCAGGTGCAAGGTGATATGAATTGGTTCTGGTGGTTGGTTGTTCTTGGTGTTGAGAATGGACTGTAATGAGGCAATGGCACTCGGAGTTGCTGCTAAAGAAGGTTGTGTATGGAACTATTGCAGATGGATATGAACCACAAGATGGCAGTGATGGCTGTAAGCTAAAAGAACTGAAGTTTGAGGAGTTATACAGGTTGCAGCTGGTTATGTCAAGAAGCTGAAAGGCTTGAGGCATTGCAGGTAGTGCAGCTGCTACTGAGCTGAAATGCAAAGATGAACTGGATCTATTTGGAAGTGATGCTGCAATGAGGGTGAAGCAATGATGACGATGTTGATGTTTTGCGGAGGAACTGGTGGTAGAGTGGTTTACAGGGAATGACTTTGCAAGCAGGAGTTGCAGATGTATGTGTATGGAGATTAGAAGAACTGAGATGCTCGTTGTATGTGGTGGTAATGCAATGAGTCATTTGAAGTGCAGATGAGAGGAGCTGATGTTGTTGGATGGACATAGTCGAAGCTGCAGCTTGAGAAGGCACAGCCATCATGGCTGGACTGAACTGGCGAAGTGCAAGTGCAGCAGCAAGCTCAAGCATGTGCAAATGGATTTGGCCTGGCAAGTTAGCCTACTCAGTTGAGTTAGCTGACTGATTCAACCTTTGACTCGGTCTGTTTGGCCCGAGTTAGCTCAATTAACTTCCCGAGTTGGTCTGTTTGACTGGTGACCGGTGACTGTTTGCCGGTCACCTGAGATGCTTGCCGACAACTTTCCCGGCCAAGTTCCGGCCACTTGCAGGGACCTCCGACAACTACTTTCTGAGCAAATTTTTTACATGGGTTTCTCACACATGGGCTTGGTGGACTCTTATCTATTGGACCTTTGAAGACTTGACCTAAGAAAAACATAAAAGCAAGGATTTTTACAAATTTGGAAGGACATATTATTCTTGGAGCTAAGGAGAAAGCCGTTTTTGTTTACACAACTAGGGTTTGCTTTCGTATTTATTTTTCATCTTCTTTATTTGATTATTGATTATG
Organism: Papaver somniferum; assembly: GCF_003573695.1. NCBI lineage: Eukaryota > Viridiplantae > Streptophyta > Magnoliopsida > Ranunculales > Papaveraceae > Papaver > Papaver somniferum. The sequence goes on from NC_039362.1 coordinate 120,048,918, forward strand.
ATGAACTCCATAGCTATGAGTAGCTAAATCTTATATTATTGGTTAAGGATGTAGTCCTATATCTACAACTTGTGCTTGATTAATGCATTAGTTTTCTCTCTTGATTATCGTTCAAATCTCTATTGTTTTAATAATCACATGATTGATGTATTGTGATAGGACTTAGATGTTTGGTTAGTTAAGTGGCCAATTAATTGAACTTGCATCCTTGTCCATAGCTATTTTAGGGTTTTTCATCAAGCGACAACCCCGAATACGAGAGCATGATATGATTACGGTTTGTAGTGATACACTCTTGTAATCATATGTAGAGTTTGACCTTTGTCCGAATTGTCATGCGCAATGTATGACAATTGCATTGATTAGCCTATTTCCAAAACTTAAAGCTCCTAGGAATTGAACTTAATTAGCGCAAGGCGTTAGGTTATTCTTTAGGTAGAATTCACATACGCAGCTCTAATGTGTGTGTTGATGAACTTAGGAAATTATTGGAATATCTTGCTCTCTTGATACTCTAGGCTTTTGATGATGAAGAGATTAAATTGTAATTCTAATCATGTATGCAAGCACATGTTTAAGATAGAAGATGAATTCCTTGACCAATATCTTTCTCTCATTGATTATTTCTCCAATTACTTTGCTTTTGATTTACTTTTATTGTTTACATAAAAATCAGAAATCCCCGAATTGGTTACTTTAGGAAATTGAATACATAATAACTACAATTGCCTCTCTGTGGAAACGAACTCTTTCTTATCATATACTTTAGGAAAGTGAAATTATTTTTGACGCATACGACAGCGATTAGTCATGCATTCTAATCAATCTTGACGTCCAACACAGGAAGATACCATGCACGCCATCATCCCTAAGAATTTGATATTGAAAGTTTGGAACATTGTTCCATGAGGGAGGACTCTATTCACTCTCTAAGTTCAATACCACAACGGAGAAATCCCGATTTCCTCTTTCAAAGAATGATCAACGAGGAATTTTTATCAAAAACTATTATTTGAAGTCTAAAGAATATCGTAATATCGTGAGGAATTATTAAACTATTATTTAAGTGTAACCGAAGTTATAATTATTTGGATTAGGATTTCATGTGTACATGTTCTCATGGGTCGAATTAAGCCTCATAGTGTGTGGTAATTATTAAAATCATTCTAACCAAAAATTATTTTGTCTAATGCCGTGCCGTTACAGCACGGGTTATTTCTAGTCTATCTTACAAAAACAAATGGTTTTTGTCCAATCCGACGATTGATGTTGAGAGTTTTATTGTAATCCACGGTCACCATTTGCTCTCAAAGTCTCCCAAAGTTGAAAGAAAAATCGTGGTTGAAAATCAATCCATGGTTTACCCCAGGATTCAACCGCTCAGATTGGTTCCTCCATTATTATCCTCTTCTTCTGTTACACATTATCAAACCGTACAACCACTATTATCCCCTTTTCCCGTTACACATTATCAAACCGAAATTAGGGCAGAAAGATCCATGCCCGTTACACATTATCAACTTTGGCCATGAATGCACTTTGGCCATGAATGCCACTATCAACCGAATTCATGGTCAAAGTTAGCAAAGATTATCTTCCACTACACATCACAAGATATATCTTCCCCTGATTTTCCTCTTATGTTACCTTATTATCGCCTGATCTTCTCTTCTCATTCTCTCCTTCATCTTCTCTATCCTTCATCTTCTCTAGAATTTGGGCAAAATAAGGAAACCAAAAAACATTCTCTTCGTATTAGCGACATTGAAGACCCGTTAATCAAGTTCCTCATACGTTATAAATGTTACCGTACGTAAACACCAACATAGGTCATCACCAACAAGTATTAGCGTTCTCTCTCAACAGTCAACACTGCCAGGTAATGGCCATTTTTTTGCTTAAATTTTTTTCAACTTTAGTTTTGATTTTGCCCATTTTTTTTTCTTTAATTATTTTCAATTTTTAGTTTCTAAGTTCAAGGGACACTAGATTAGGAGGGTTTGACTTGAAGATTCCGAGGGTGTGACTAATTTTTCTTATTTCAGTTTGGAACGCACAATTAGGGATTTCATTTTTTTTAAATCAATTTTTACCTTGATTGTGTTTGATAGAATTCCTGAATGAGAAGCATTGCCGATAATCCTTTGTTTTTGTTGATGACAGAGCCTTAAATGTTGTTGTTTTGTGCTACTCGCATCTAGGGATTCTATGTAGCAATTGCAAGGTATAATCTTGGTTTCTGTCATTGCCATTCTCCACCCATATTTTCTTTTTTATTAGTTTTCGATACATTAACGGAGAATTCTACTTTGATTTTGCAGCAATTTCTTGCGCACCAAGGGACACTATATTAGGAGGGTATGACTTGAAGATTCTGAAGGTGTGATTAATTTTTCTTATTTCAGTTTTGAACGCACAGTTAGGGATTTCTTTTTTTTTTTAAATCAATTTTTACCTTGATTGTGTTTGATAGAATTCCTGAATAAGAAGTCGCATTGTCGGTGATCCTTTGTTTTTGTTGATGACAGAGCCTTAAATGTTGTTGTTTTATGCCACTCGCATCTAGGGATTCTATGTAGCAATTACAAAGTATAATCTTGGTTTCTGTTATTGCCATTCTCCACCCATATTTTCTTTTTTATTAGTTTTCGATACATTAACGGAGAATTCTACTTTGATTTTGCAGCAATTTCTTGCGCACCAAGGGACACTAGATTAGAAGGGCGTGACTTGAAGATTCCGAGGGTGTGATTAATTTTTCTTATTTCAGTTTGGAACGCACAGTTAGGGATTTTTTTTTTAAAATCAATTTTTACCTTGATTGTGTCTGATAAAATTCCTGAATGAGAAGTCGCACTGCCGGTAATCCTTTGTTTTTGTTGATGACATAGCCTTAAATGTTGTTGTTTTGTACTACTCGCATCTAGGGATTCTATGAATTACAAGGTATAATCTTGGTTTCCGTCATTGCCATTCTCCACCCATATTTTCTTTTTTATTAGTTTTCGATACATTAACGGAGAATTCTACTTTGATTTTGCAGCAATTTCTTGCGCACCAATTGATATGCTTTAGTTAATATATTGAGATTGAAGTTTATAGACTCGAATCGACCAATTAATTAATAAATTGAAAAGTGTGATTTGGTTAATATAGTATATTTGAGTTTGTGGTCACAACTCCAAACATTCTGATTTTGAGTTGATTTTATGTTCAATTCAAATGTTCCTTGGTATTGTGTTCTCATACCGAGACAATTTAAGTTTCTTCATGACAGAGGTTACTGTAATTACCTTGAAGACAAGTTATATGTGAGACAATTTTATGCTTTTCCTTGCGTCGCGCCTGGAATTTTATGATTCTTTTTGCTGAAAGATACAGTATACCTCATTATCCATAATTTCCATGGTTTATTTTTGCAGATTTCGTACAATATACCTTACTCCATATGTGAAGGTTACATGCTCAATTTTCTCCAGGTTCATTGACTCATTTTTATTGGGTTGATCGACAAAAAACATGGAAGGTACATCCGTACATGAAGATTATGGGTTCTCTAAATCTTTGCTCATATATGCGAGACAGTTCAATGAAATACAATTGGAGTCTAAACTTTAAGTTTAGTTTTGAATGGAAGAGCCCTATTGCCCATATATGGATTTAAACTTAATGTTGATTTTTATAATGGATAAAACTTTATAAATTCGTGGTCAAAATATTCTTTTGGAAAGTTTGAGGTTATGTTGCATTACTGCTACAAATTTAGAACGAGCAGGTGAACTTATTTATATGTTTAGTCTGAGGTTATTCTTATTCAATTTCAATATTGATGGTGTTTATTTCGTGTAGAGAAGATAACCCTTAGGTCGGTTCCTATGGCAACAAGTAAAAATGTTATTTTGCCATGACAGGTGGACTGGCAAATGGTGCACGCCACTATGGGAAATTGATATAAGCGACATAGTCTCGATCTCCCGGTCGAGTAGGCATCGCTCAGTTATATTTATGTAATGTTATATTAATAAAATACTGAATAAAATAAGTAATTCAGATTTGAGTGGGATTTATTACTATTTATGTGGGACCGGTCGGCGTTTTTAACTGTTTTTATCTCACCATAATACAAAATATATTAATAAAATAATAGGGAATTCAGTTGAGCAATTTTAATAGTCAACTTTTACTAATACAATAAGGGAAAGTGATACTGAGCGGTCGACATTCACTCGCTAGCGACCTTTACTACCTCGTCCGGTCAAAATTAGATCGCGCGGTCGAAACTACACCGCTCGGTTGAAATTCGACCTGGCCTGGCTAAGTGGCAAATTTACCACTTAGCCAGTCCAGTTTGCCAGTTAGCCAGCTCCGTAGTGGGTGCAAACATGTCAAATTTTGAAGTTTGCCATGCCCATAGAAACCGGCCTTACGTGGAAAAGGTTGCAATAGTGTTGCATATGCTTGGGGCTGCAGTCAACTCCATCGTTCAAATTACATAGGCGCATGAAACGTGAGGTAATGCTCAATGTATATAATATGTAGAAGGTGTCGAGTTTATAATTTATCGCCCTTGAATTCACATATGCTGAGTACTTATTTCTGGCTCCAATCTTACTGAGTTATTGCATGTGTGAGATCTAATGGCGTTCATGGACAAAAATTGGAAAAAAATTTTATTGTAAAGTGGTGGAAGTAGTTTCCAGGGAAACTAATCCGTTTATTATCTCTGGAGATCTTCTAGCGAAATTTAGAGTGGATATTTCTGCAAATGAGAGAGACAACCAAGCATATAAGAGTTTGTAGCAGTTGGCAGCCTTGGTTGGTTTCAAGAAAATAACTTACACCAACAACTGATCGATCTTGGTTCTCAAATGTGAAATATATAAGTTTTGGATGTAACTTACGCTATTTGCAAATGAATCTTGATCAATCAAAAATTAGGCTGGGATGACCAGCGAGAAAGTAGGTGTCCAAAATGAACCTAAGCCAATCAAATATTAGGCGAGAAAGTACACCCCATTTTGATGCCGTTAGCATCATTGCAAATTAGTGAAGGGAAACCATAATGATTTTCTTACGGATATAATCGTAAATGAAATATGCCCTAAATAATGATTGTGTATGGTCTTGCAGAGTCGTTGTGGAATGTTTATACCATTATCGTAAATGAAATATGCCCTAAATAATGATTGTGTATGATTGTGTATGGTCTTGCAGAGTCGTTGTGGAATTTTCTTACACATGTAGATGCTTCGCCCATGATTTTGTGAAGAGTTTACTGTCATTTACATGTGAGAAAAACTTATTGCAGTTTCAATAAGTTTTGGTAATAAAAAATATTGTAATGCAGATTGTAGAGTAAAAGAAAATGAAGAATTTTTGTGTTACTTTCAAGTGCAATGGTCGAAATGCCATTATTTTAAACCTTAAATACTATTGATGATTCTTACGGACTTACAAGCCATATCATTACTCAATGCACATGCCTTTGACAATTCTGTTGCCCTTGCCTCATTTGGTATATTTGTAAGATCCAAATGTTAAAGCTTCGTTATATGGTCATTCGGATCGGATCAAATAGCCAAAGGATCCATCCCAAATTAATGGTTTGGGAACATTGAACTGTTGGTTTAGATACTGCGGGTTGTGTTACGAACTGTCATCTCCAACAACAGAGTTTGAATCGGTACTGGGTAGTATCATAGAGTCAGTGGTTAACTTTTTCCGATTAAAAAGAACACGTGCCCTTAATTGTTTTTCATACAAAATTGTTAATCTTGCTGGATTTTCCAATTAAAAAAAACAATAGAAATCAAGCCTGCCAAGTTGGTGTGCATGATAATCTGAAAGGAAAAAAATACTTTTAGTTTTTCATCTTTTGATTGTTTTGCCTAAATTTATTTCAATGATAAAATTATGTTTCTACAAATGATAAACCAGGTAGCCAACGCCAATCAATGTACGCCCTCATGCTCGTCCCTAATTCATTTGCTAATTGCTATAAGAAAGTTGAATTTCCAGTTAGGTGCAGAATACCAAAACCTTGACGAATTTTTGATCATGAAATTCAGAACTTGAGTTCCGTCCACAGACTTTATTTAGCTTTACTTTAGGAGGAGATAAAAATTCACCATAGTATGTTTAGAGGTGTAAATTGGAACGGGCCAGCACATTTATGGCACAGCACAGCACATCACGTTAAAATTCGAGCACAGCACGACATAACACGTGACCGGCCCAGCACGGGCACAACACGTTTGTTTAATCTGCTGTGCTGTGCCAGACGAATAGGCACATCAGCACGCCACAACATGCGGCACAACACGACACGCGAAGAAAACACGCCACGTCATGCGTAAAATACTACACAATACATCACATTTGATGTATATTTCATAAAAGAATCATTGTTTTAGCCAATTTTTGACATTTTATTTTCGTTATGCTAATTTATTTCTGTAATAATACATGTACTAACTAAAATATCTCAAAAATATTTATTTTGGAAAACATAAAATAAGTGTACTAGCACAGCACAACACGGCACAACACGTTTATTTTTCTGGCACATCACAGCACAACACAACACGTCTGAATCTCTGGCACAACCCAGCACAGCACGCAACATGCTAAGCACGTGACTTCGTAGGCTGAGCTGTACCGGACCGGCACGTTTTACACCTACGTTCAAAGTCAGCATGCAGTTAGAAATGTTTGTTGTTGTTTTCTCTTTTTTTCCCGAAACAATTGAAAATATTTACTGATTTTATTTAATAGTAGTTTCAAAACTCGGGTAAGTAATTCTGCTTGCCAAATTCTATAAAAAAAAACACTTAAAGCCGCGTTAAAGATTAAGTTATAACAAAAACAACGATCAGTAGCCCGGGCCCTTACGGCACGGATTATATACTAGTAAATAATGTACCCAAATGTCAAAAGCAAATGATTCCAAAGCCCAAAAGTGTGAGAGTAAAGCCCAAAATGTAGAGGGCCGAACCCAAATTTCCACGTTTAACATAGCTTTAACAATTAACATAACTGAAACGGCGAAAGAAGACACTAACACTGCTAAAGCACACACTCCAAGCGATTGGCAACCGGCGTGGTCAAGAGACTCAAGATGTCCCTTGAGCAGAGGAGAGAGTGAAAGAGTGAACAAATAATGGGAAAATACGGTTTAGTCCAAAATCTCATCCAAATATACTAGTTAGTCCACACCCATTCAACTAGGTACAAATTAGTCCAAATATATGAAAGTACACTAATAATCCTTAATATTACAATTTAGTCCAAATATTTTCAGTTTAGTCCATAGTGACTTATGATGACGTCATCGGTTTTAAATAATATAAAAATAATTTCAAAACGATTTATCTTTCGAACCCCTCATCTAAAATTCACAAACTTTATATATTCGGAAAGCTCTTTTCCATAGCTACAAAAAGAGTACCCATATGACTATATAATATTCACTTTAAAAAAAATAAAATTCAATCCATTATTTGATGTGTACAATAAAGTGCACCTGCAGGAAACTTTTAGAAGTTTATGCAATCGGTTTTCCACATGTCCACCACTTTGTATACACCAAAAAAACATGGATGAAATTGGTCATTCATATCCACTCTTAAACAAACTTTTTCAAGGAAATTATACTGGTGCATCAATATGCACACCCCTGCAAAACATCCATGAAACTATTTATTCATAACCACGTACAAATTTACTTTTTCATGGAAAAATACACTTGTGCATCGATATGTACACCCCTGCAGAACATGCATAAAAATGATCATTCATGACCACACATAACCTTCTTTTTCATTGAAATTACATGAGCGTACATATTTGTACACCTCTCCATGCATGAGTAGAATTGATCATTCATAACCACACATAAACTTACCTTTTTACTGGAATTATATAGATGCACCCCACATAACATTCACATATAAATCGACCATTCATACCCACACATCGACTTATATTTCATGGAAAATACACTTGTGCACATATATGTACACCCATACAAAACATAGAACAAACAACAATATACACTAACTAATATATTTCATTGGATTTACACAGGTGCACTAGTATGTACACAGCTACCCGTATTGTATAAACATAATATATGGAAACTCAGATGGATTTGAACCATCAACCTCCACAAACCTTGTGATAGGCTTGGGCGCTCTACCATTTTCAGCTTGTGAGTCCCTAAATGAAATGCATAAAAAGAAAAAAGAATTGATGCCAAAGGTGCACCAGTGTATGATATAATCAGCACGTGTACATCTACGTACACATCAACAATCTACATTGTATAATTGTGTACGTATTAACAATCAACAGGTGTACAACTATGTACACTTTAATATGTGTATAAGTATATATACATTAAAAATCAACATGTGTATAACTCTGTGACCCTGGTTACTCTCACCAACAATGCGACAACCATTTGAATATCCACAAAGTAATATAAGCGAAAACACTATTAAGAACCTCTATAACCAACTACGTGTCATTTTCTCACATGTGCATAACTTCATACACCCTAGTTGCGGATTAAAAAAAGAAGACATACTCACCTAGATCAATGATTTCCATGTCGTTCGTTGCACAATTTGAGTAACGTCTGCAGATTTCTCTTTACAAGTATAGAACACACAGTAATATACACCTGCTATATAAAGATCAACCATCTTACTCACAAAGTCATGAAATCAAACACTACATAGATGAAAAACCAAAGATCTAAATTACATGTATAGTGTACGATAAAGTACACATGCTATATAAACTGAAGATTGGAAAATACGTACATGGTGTACAAAAAAGTACACATGTATAAATTGAGGATTGCAAACTACATGGACGGTGTACATTAGAGTGCATATGTTTCAGTTATATAATTTCTGACCATATAGCTTCGTATAGGGTCATTTATATAGTAGTAATCTTGTGTAATTAAGAATAACAAGCTTTTTGCATACCTTTACATATTTTCTCACATGAGCCAAGATCTCTAGAACACTCAAGCTCTTAAAGTGTTCAAAAGCAACCTCGATGAGGTAAAGCTTTGGCGCCAAACTCAAATTAACGGCTGAGACTCTCTCCATTGGCGAAGGGACCTTGAAAAAAAAAGAATACAATCAAAAATTATCAACAATACAACTACAATCTAACAAAAAATAAGTACATGTAAAACAGAACAAGCACATATAGACAGACAGAAACACATACAGTGGGTGTACAATTATGTACACATTAAGGATTAACATGTGTACAATTATGTACACCTTCATTATTTACATGTGCACTGCTTTGTACACCCTGGTTTCATGGGTACCTATACTCAGTAACAACCAACAAAAACAATATGCATAGCCAGAAGGACAAACTTAACAAGTCCACAGATTGTGACCTATATAAAATCTCGTCTACCGCCCGAGGTGCTACATGAACGATAATATGATTTAACAGATATTTTCGACTACATGGAGGCATTGTAAAATGGAAAATTCACAGACACGACAACCATGGGAACTTCATTGAGAGCTAGTTAAATCCACATTTCTAAGCCTCTATTTTTTTATAATTTCATATAAGTCTTCCACTTTCTTTTGTTTGCACAACTTAAATAGATTTTGACATTTTCATACATTATCTCCACAAAACCCATTTTGACATTATTTCCACAAAATCCAATATACAACTAAATTAACAAAAAAAAAAGTAAATTAATAAACGGGCTATCATCCTTACAGGTAATTTATTTTCATTTGATCTGTAGACACTAAGCGTTAAGTGCAACTCAAGTGGCAAGAAACAACTTCATTTACGCATGCCTAAACGCGTTGATAATTATTGAATTATACCCAAATCATAAACAACAGAGAAGAAAAAAATAAAAACTACATTAAAATGTGGAGTCCAAATGTAGCTCCATCAGTCATGAAAAGCTTATTATCGGGCAATTGATGGACGAGAATCCAACACCAAGTACACGACAAGCCATCTCAAGTATTGATTTTACTACTAGATTTTGTTTTCTTTGCCTGACTTTGCAAAGGTCCCTACTATTGCATAGATTGACACTTCATCTACGGTACTAGCTAGATACCAGGACAATGTCTAGTCTAAATATGTAAACATATATAATCTAGAGTTAGTGTGATTTAACTCAATCATTTAAGAGTGTATCTGCAATGCCATTGATGGTGTTTAGTTCGTGATATGATTAAGCCCAAAGTTGACCCCAGGAATTGAATAGTACAATTTTGTGAGACTCATTTTTAAAGGTGATAAACCCATTAACTCACCAGCTGTATCTCTAGTGGATACACAAACAAGCATTGTAATGATTACATTTCATTTAGGCATATAACCAAACAGCTAATGCAGTGTGTAAATGCGGATAAGTGTCCGTAAAACAAGCGAATAAGTCACCTCAATTGAAATTACATAGCCCATGCTAAAAACAAAGATGGAAACTGCAGTTAATAAAATAACATGCCTAGAGGTATGTGCATGATATATGCAAAGAACAATATGAAAAAAATGTAAAGATGCTTGCAATGTATAAGAGAGCTCCATCTCAAGTTGTTCCATCTACTTTTTGTGGGACAAAACTTCATAAAATTTTCGACATGATCAATTGATTCGTCAACCTATTTCTAGTCCAACATAATTTGACAGGTCAAGCCATGCTAGAAATCTTCATGATGACATTCACAAGTACTTTACAATCATATAAAGATAAAATAGTGAATATTGTTAATGTTTAAAAATTAGGAAGTTGAACCAGATTTTTCCAACTTACTTCTGCATGACCCGGTAAAGATACAATCAAATCTTTTAATGAGTCATCATTAGTGTCAACCCATGGCAGCTGCAAGAGAAATGATGTATCAACAAATGCACAAAAGGCATACTCCAAACGAAAAGTAGTATATTACCTACTCAACAGAAAAACTATGTACATTGTAGAGAGGATTAATAAACTACAGAAGAAATTACCAAACCTATAGTGAAGGACAAAAGGATGGAACAAATCAACCATCATTTCTCCTGTATTTTCTACAGTAACAATTGTTAAACTAAAGATTGCGTCCATAGTTTCTAGCACAGGGGAAACAAATGGAAATACACATACATTTGTGAATAGTTACCAACATATAAAAAATGAAAACAACAAAAACACTTACTACCGTTAAAGCAAATGATTCACAGTATTGAAGCAGAATAATTTTAAAAGTCATGTTAAGTTTACAGGGATGATCTCTAACAAATCGAGTAAAATTTTTGGCGAAACTTTTATCTCAAACTAATTATCAAGATGAGATGCTTATAGATCTAAACTTTGATCCCGAATCGAATAAGAAAATAAAACTGAAAATTGAAGTAATTAGGTTTATGTAACCGTAATATTATTTCTAAAATCGATTTCGAAATCAGTAAATTAACAGTTGCAATCAAATTAAACTATAAAAACAGATTAACTTATCTTTGAATGGTTTTCAATGATGAAATCTTCAAATTAAACAGAATCTTGTTGACTATCCCCTCCGTTTCGAATTAATCTCCAAAAATATGTATTTATGATAACGATTTAGATTTTTTAAATTGAATCGAACGGAATAATTGTTTGTTCTTTTATTATTTTACATGTTTGGGGATTGAATTTTCATTGTGTAGCGATTAGGTTTTAGAAGTTGTTTTCTGGGAGTGCTCTACTAGTTTCGGCGTACAAAAAATGAAGAAGAAGAAGAAACCAAATTATGATCAAGGAATATTACATCTAATTGATGGGTGTTTTTGTCTTGACAAAAAAGTATTTTGGACTGAATCGTTTAAGAATTGACTAACTCGTTTGAAATTGTGTAAATTTGGACCTCCTAGTACCAGGCTTAAGAGGGATGGACTAGAGCGTTCAAAGCCCACTAAAAAAGGGATTAAACATAAATTTCTACACAAATAATACTGAAAGTCTGAAACGGGCGATGCTCTTGTGTTTTTTTATTCCGATCCCGGTGAGGCAAGCTACTTCGGTTCTTCCAGCTCAAGGGATCATATAAAATACTTGGTGAAGTAAAAAATACCAAAAATAGTGATTTACATACATCATGCACGAGCATACCTAAAATTCGTAAATAGGCCAAAATGGGTGATGATCGGAAACTATAATCAGTAATCACAATTATTTATTCGTTTTTCTTGATATAGGCAAAGCCGGGTCTGTTTCCTAGGCATAGGGAGGATCCAACCCTTTCCCACATTCCTAAGATCCTGTACTCTGCATTCTACAATTGAAAGAAACTGGAAGCAACCAGTACAGTATTAAAATGAGGACCATTGGAAAGTACATCTGAATTTAGTACTTAGTCATATGCTTGGCTACTGAGAAGTAGGCATAATTTAGAAAAGAGGGCACAGGGAACCAGGACAGTTGAGAAAAGAGGGCACAGGGAACCAGGACAGTTGAGAACCTTAAATTCTAGGTGGATTGCCTACCTGTACTGTGATCTTCCAATTCATTTGCATCGAAAGAGCTAAATAGGTACTGGCAATAGAACTCTATCACACTCCCCCCTACCATTGCCCGGAACTATATATATATATTACTATTAAAAAATGTGTAAGCCCAGTGGGGATCAGTCCTGCAGCTCCAGCTTGGGTTCACAAAAGCGTATGGAAACTTAAATTTTTATACAATAGTAGCATGAGGAACACTAAAGCATATTAGCATGTATTGCCCTCTCAAAAAAGCCTCATTCTATTAGAGCATGTGTTGCACCCTCAAAAATATTCCCATTCCTAAGGGAAAGTAAAACTTGATCGCACCGACTTTGGATGGAAGATGAAGCAAATTAGACTGAAGGGAAGAACTTGTTGAGATTGAAAGGAAGAGAATAGAACTCTTCGCTTCTTGTGTCAGACCTGAAAGACCTGAATTTCTTCCACCAGTGCATTCCCCTGTCTTTCTTACTTTCTTTGCTATGCAATGTTGAATCCATAAGCAGTGCTAAGAAACCCGCGACGAATGCCTCCGATGAAAAAAGCACATTGATCATATCGTTGAACTGCGAATTAGAAGAGACTATGCAATTAGCGACAAGTGGAAGTAGCTACAGTGGACTATGAGAGAATAAGATTTGGTTCCTTTATACTTACCCATCTCGATCTAGTATGGACAGGACCATAACCATTGATTACAGTGTACTCATTGAAGTACTGTGGCACTGATAAACCCATGAAGAATGAGAAACCTAATATGAACTTGGTTCTGAAGCTGTTGAGGTTACAAAATTGAAGGAAACTGAGACCAGATGAACCTGATTGGTTATGCATCATAAGATAAAACAACATTTAGTGTTAGAAGAGCAAGCTGACAGCGGTTCAGAGTTAAAAGGTGGTTCTTCAATATACATACCCACGTAAGCAAAGAACAAGCAATACAGGCCAGCAATAATTGGTGCTGGAATAGAAGCAAAGATAGCTCCAAATTTTCCTGTAAAAGCCATCAATGGTTAATCTTACGACCAGGACTGCAAAAAAAAGTCGGATAGGAAAGATAGATGGAAACGAAGAAAAGAAATACCAAGGATCGAAAAAAATATCATGAAACCAGCTGATATTTGCACGACCCTTCGGCTACCAACACGTGTCAAAGCTAACAAACCAGCATTCTCACTGTAATAGCACATTCCCAATACTCTATTTAGAAATACTGAATCACAAACCACAAGTGATAGAAAATAATGTTTCTTCTAAAGGATGGGGAAATTTGATCGTAAAAGACTTACACAGATACAGTTGACCCCGTCAAGGTACCAAACAATCCAGAAAATAAAATGCCAACTCCCTGGAAGAAAGACAAAAGACACAATTATATTCAGAATGTGTATAAACCAAACAACGGATATAGAGAAATGATTACTGAACTCAACAGGTTTCATTAAGGAGTAACCAATAAGTGCGTGGCAGGGATTAAGACTTATGCATAGAGCATAGAGAAATGATTACCGAACTCATATAGATTATCCTACATTCAAGAACCTTGTTATTTTGTTACGTTACCTGCCAACCAACACCTCGGCTGAGAACAGAAGGTGGCAAAGGAGTTGCGCTCGAAAACCTGGAGACAGCGATGTAGGTTCCAGTGGACTGCAATGTATCATAAAATATATGTACAAGAATATGAAACTCTAAATTCTGTATACCTTATCCGAGTACTAGATGCCCAATTAAGAAAGGAAAAACTTTAAAACAAACCTAGGAGCACCCTGATTCCGACATCCATGATAACCATATACGAAGAGCAAAACTAACCTCTACGAGAGCAACAAATGAAGCAGCCATCATCGCAAAGGCCTCGCCTGCATTAAATGTGGGTGCACCAAATTGAAATGGATAGGGGATCCGTATCCTGCATAGATTCCAAATTGAACAATTCATCTATATGAATCCTCTCTATCCATATCAGTTATGTTTCTTACTGCTCAATGAGCTCTCGTGTCGTTAAGAAAAGATCGCAGCAGGCTAGGTTACAAAGTTGCAGTTACAAGATATCTTTCGTTCAAATCAGCAAACTGAGGCATTCAGTAAGAAACCCCAGTCTAATCGACAGTGATATGGGGTTTACATGAAGTTATGGCTACCAAAAACAATAATAAGAATCTAGAGAGCTGCAGAAAGAGAAAGACGCGAGCCCTTACCAGGGAGCAGCACCCACAAGTCCAGCTTTATCAGTACGACAACTCAACTGTGTCTTTGGAGCTGCATGCTTATAGGCTCCACCGACAGTAAGAAGGTGAGCATAAACCCATATTATTGTCACCGAAAATATAACAGCGAATCGGTCGAAGATGTGCCTGTCTGAGTGAATGATATGGGGTAGATACTGCAAACAATCATTTGAAAGTGATCCCATTAGTGGTCTCAATTGGCTTAACCAATGGTCAAGCTGGCACTCTGCTTAAATACACCACGACTCAGATAAAACTATTTGATTTGACAAGATAAATTTTGAAATTTAGGATATAGTAATGGATAGCGTAATGTTACCTGTGAGAAAACTACTAATAAGATGAGTTGAGGAAGTCCAATCTCCACACATTTGGCGACCTAAACATCCAACAAACAATGCACTATCAGAGGGATAATCTCATCACAAAATACTGGAACTGTACAATCTAACTAAACCAGTAAACAACTCAGACAAAAATGTGGCGGAAAAGTAAAGGATATTTCAGACACCAGTATACAGCAAAAAGATCATCTAATTACTTACACCAGGGAAACCAAGCTCGTAGAGCCCAAATCCAGCTAAAGCTACCAAAGGAACAGCTGAGAGTGGACTTAAGAACCTGAGTGCACATGAGAAGTTAAAAAGAAAACAACAGATTAACAACATAAAAGATTTAACGCATTCAAGACGTAAAATCCCTTGATCAGACAGGTTGGTTAAGGACTGTTATTTTCAGGAACCCACGCTACCCAAATTAACTTGGTCCAATTACTCAAGATTCCAAAACCAACCTTGCGACATTGCGCCAAAGGCCACTGAACCCCAAGACAATCTGAAGAGTGGAGGCAACAATTAGAGCACCTTGGATTCCACGCATAATCCTCTCAAATTTCTGCATATGCATCATCACAATTCACTATAACCATTTGACAGGAAACATCACTAAGTGAGTAATAAAAAGAGAATGGTTATGATCAAAATATACCTCCCGAGGATCCACAATGTCGCTGTACCGACCAGCCAAGATTATTGAAATAGTAGGCATCACAAACGTATATGATCCTCCAATCACTGCTGGTAACCTTGTTCCAAACAAGGCTTGAAGGAGAGTGTTTAAACCAGCAACAAACAATAGGGTCTGGATCACCTTAGCCTTTTCCTCCTGAAAACACCAAAGAAAGCTTCCTTTGATTTCAAAGGATTTTCGAAAAATAGAAATAACATGCATGCATGACTTGTTTGAAAACCAAATCTTACATTTCCTCCTCCCATTTGAGGAACAAGAGCTGTAGGAATGATAACAGTGGTCCCAAGCATAACAATATAGTGCTGGAAACCAAGTATGATAGCTTCAGCTGCATCACATAAACCCAAATCCAATCAGCAAACACCATGGGATCTCTCTAGAAACACTAAAAACAAGTAAAGGCTTGGCAAAAAATGAAATAGAAAAATGTGAAACAATAGAATAACTTTCAGTGGTGTGAACAAGATTTACAGTAAAAATAAAACATACCCAGATCATCATTTCTTAGATTAAAAATGAAAAAAGGCATAAATCTGTGAAACCCATATTATGAACTTACGCCATGGAGGAGGACTAGTGATGCAGTAAGCAATGTTCGGAAGTTGTTCTTTGACTGGATGAGGTTGTAACTCGTCCTGTTTTGGTGCTGGAGCTCCACCACCACCTGCCATGATTCTTCTTCTTCTTCTCTTCTTCTTCTTCTTCTTCTTCTTCTTCTTCTACTTCTACTTCTACTTCTACTTTTTCAATGAAAAAAAAGCTCAACAAGAGCAACAAGAAACCCAGATCTCCAAGCAAACCCAAATCCCAAATCCCTCAGTATCTCACAAACCCAGTAAAGATTAGAGAAAAAGAAAACAAAAATGAATAAACATTGAAAATGGGGAATCTCAATCAACCGACTCACAAATCTCTTCTCATACACACATTACTAGCTACACTCACCGCAACTAGTAGCACACACACCTAGAGAAAGAGAGAGAGTGTGTGTAAAACTCAACAGAATGTAACCCAAATAAGAGAGAAAAGAAACTAGTGGTAGTAAAGAAAAAGAAATCTCTCTATAAATAATAACAGAATCTTTCTCATTTTTCCTTTTCAGGAAATTTGTTTTTTTTTGCTAGCTTAATAAACGAAACTAACACTTAAGTTAGTATTCATTAACTGTTGATTAAGAATTAATTAACTCAACACTTGGGGATTCGAATGCTATGTGTAGTAGGAGTATTAATCAGAAGCTAAATGCGTGATGAAGTGGGTTTTTACTAATTTTGATTATAATGTGGGGAAAAAAATAAAAATAGAAAAGGAAATAAATAAAAGTGGGTGTTAATTTCGAAATGAGGAAGAATATTTATTGAGGACAATACAGAAGAGACAACAGTTCTCGTTTCGTCCTTTTGGTTGTTATTTTCTTCTTTCTTGATCATGATCATCAAACTTCAGTTATTGACTACTGTGTTCCTGGCGTTGGGTACATACGTGGTATGTAGGGTGCCGTTCACTTTTACTTTAACGGGAGTGAACATTTAGTGAATTGCTTCGTCAGCTAACAAAAAAATTTATAATCAGTTTCTGTGTTTACCAAGTTGACGTTTGCTTCTTTAATGGATGGTGAGGTTATGTTCATTCACGTTGAATATGGGTAAAATAATATCCGTACAGAGAGATACAAAAAGCAGGTGTGGGCCAAGATATGGAGTGAAGGAGGAAATCTGCTCGACTTCATAATTAATGGTAAGAAAGAAAAGTTAATGACTAATTAAAAGCATGTTTTGATTTGTTTGTTCCGTGCTAAGAAGCCACTCACATGGGTTTTCTGTACTGGAGCGTGTAGCAAGTCCCAATTGGAGGATTTAGAACGTTTGACGACCCCAAAAGGCCTCCAAGTCCAACCAATAAAGCCAATCGGAAACGTTCGTGCGCTACTGCTTGAAAATTAATTTTTCTTTCAACATTAATCTAACGGCATGCATCACAGGTTTACAACCAAATTATTGGAACTGTCAATTTAGTTAATTTGGACAAAATTACTTATCAAGTGTTTTTCTTATAGGAATTATTATCAGTTGAGGAGATCCATTTAATTTCACGAGAATTAACCGAGTCAAATGTAGTCCTATGTTTTTTAGACAGAGATTACGAAGGCTCCCTGGATTTGTTGATTGCAACACACCTTAATTGAAGCATTTAGTGAGAAAGGTCTTAGGATTGGATTCTATCGGTATTGAAGTGTAGCGGTGGGGGTGGAAATAAAAAGACAAAGATATCCTCAAAAAGATAGGAAAGAACGAGGGTTTTGCATTATGAATGTGGCCGTTGTTGTTACGTGAAGTGAATATCACTCGCTCCCGAGTCTCGTAGCATAATCATGTGGGTCCCGTTCCTAAGAAGTTAAAACCTGTGTTCTAATTTTCCTTTTCCTTTGACGGTTCTACTTTTTCACGGTTTTACTTTTACAGTTTGGTACCTCTCTGGCAGTCTGGAGACTCTGGACCCTGGCTTTGTCCGTCTTCAACCCAGGAGCGGAGCCAGGATTCGAGAAATGGATGGGCAATCTACCAATCAACACATATTTTAAGGGTGCAAAAGGGTTGAAATGACTAAAATTGGGATAAATTAATTCAAATTAGGCTTGGCAGCTCACATTTGAGGGGGTGCAATTGCACACCCTCCTCTCCATGTGGCTCCGCCCCTGCTTCGACCACTTGCTGTTCTCTCGGTAAAGTGAATGGACAGTGGGCGCATCCAAATTTGGATGTGTGTGACACAGAATTCAATCTCCTCGACTTCTCATTTGGGAGACTAGGCAATAGGCACAGCACAACTGACTAATGTTGTAAGCCTGTAATACCTATTCCTATGGGTATGGCAAAAAATGTTGTTTGGGATACCAGGTGGCATGGCAAACGAGTTGCGTCACTATGGGAAAATCACTGAGCGACAGAGTCTCTAGCGGACGATATTTTCAATAACGCCATCGATA
Organism: Papaver somniferum; assembly: GCF_003573695.1. NCBI lineage: Eukaryota > Viridiplantae > Streptophyta > Magnoliopsida > Ranunculales > Papaveraceae > Papaver > Papaver somniferum. Next base: position 120,067,683 of record NC_039362.1, read on the forward strand.
AAGTCTTTATCGCCAGCGATATTATGAATATCGCTCGATGTTAACTCTGCCGCCAACGGCTAGTTCTTTATCGCTATAAATAGGTAATTTTCAAACTCTGAAGTTTTGCCCCAAAATATTTTACACAAAAAAATTCTCTAATTCTCTCTTTCTTAATCTAAATTTCTCTATTTCTCTCTTTCTCAATCTAATTTATTTCTTTGAAATTTCCCAAATGACACAATTTCAAACCCAACTTGATTCTGCAACACAACTTGATTTTTCAGGAGTAGTGCTTAAAGGTGTCGTTAAGAAGATATGTGATAGTTATAAAGAAATAAGTAAGAAGCAAAGAAGTCTCCAAGTTTTGGATATCAACCAAGTCAAAACCGCAACTAAGAAAAGGCAAAGAAAAGTTCAAGGCAAGGAAAATCAAGGCAAAACAAATTTGAAGCCAAAGAAGAAGATAAACAAAGGAGACTCCGTTCATGAGCGCATTGATTGGAATTTGGTGAAATGAAGAAGATTAACAAGATGAAGAACATTGTCCCAAATTTTTATTTTTAAAGTCTATATTTCAAATTATTATTGTCTAGTTTTATGTCTTGTAAAATGACTATTTAATGATTATATCGAATTTTAATGAATTTGAAAATTTGACGAGTAATGTTGAAAATTAAGCTTAATTCTATTCTTAATCCAATCTTACATTTTAATGTAAAGTAATACTTATAATTTAAATTGGATGTTAAATTATAATAAAACACCATCAAATAAAAGTAACCAACCTTCAAATGATGCTTCTTCTACCCTTGGAACAAAGGAAGATACAAAGATTTGAGGTTCTTCTCTAATAATCTTCAAATTTCTACCCAATTCTAAGATTGGAAACTAAAATATAATAGATGAATCTCTTACAAATTGAAATTTCTACCCAATTACAAATTGGAAATAACAAAGTGTTGGAGGCTCTTCTCTTAGGAAGGATTTAGGGTTCTTACACCACTTTTCTAAACAAACAAACTTCAAAACTTGTAGAACTAGGGTTTCAATAATAAATAGTAAACATAAAGGATAGACTAGTAAATAAACCAAATAAGGGGAGTAAGAAGGAGAACAAAAATAAAAAGGATATGAATGGTATTTTATAAATACCACTATGCATCATCCTCCCCTTCTTGAAAGAAATTCGCCCTCGAATTATCATATTCTTCATCCGAATCATTTTTGCCTCAATACGAAACCAAGTGAATTTATGCAAATAAGAAACCCAATAATCATGCATAGTAGAAAGCTTATCTTGAGAATTGATGTGCTTCAATGCTTATGTAGTCCAAAAATAAAATGAAGTCATTAATGATTGCACTACTTCCCTTCTTGAAAAATACTCGACCACGATTTCTTCCTTTATAATTACTCACCAAGTCTAACCACTTGTGGTGATAGTCAAGTGCACACTTAAGAAGCAAAGAAACACCAAGTAGCCCTCCTAACTTTGCACGGTGGCTAGTTCCATGATATTTATCTTCAAAGGAAAGCCAAATTGGATCCACATAAGATAAATTCTCATTTCTTTTGATAATACTTGACAAAGAGCTTGTTGTTGGATGAATTTTTGTTTCAAATTTCGTCTCTTTAATGACATTTTCGGATATGCATAAATAACTATTGGAATCATTAAATGGCTTGCTTACCTTTCTTGTCATGGTACAAGTGGTTTGGAATGCGTCATGCCTTGTCCCTCGATCTCCATCGTCAAGTTCAAGCATGAAGTGTTTGTTTATGACACCCAATCTTTGTATTTGATAACCGATGATAAACTCTTCTTGTCTTTTTTTCATTAGGTTCTTCATCAAATATGGGTGGCGACGTAGGATCAAAGTAAACATTTTTACCAATCTCACCTTCCTCACAACTTGAAAAAATATCAAATTTTGGTAGAGATATTTTATCAAACACCTTATAGGCAACTTCTAGATTCTCATACCCACTAATGGAAATTGAATTCTCTAACTCTATTTCATCTTCATAATCATTAGAGAGTTCAAAGGAGTTCATATAAAGACTTTCCAACTTCTTAAATTTCTCTTCTACTAATTGATGCATTTCATCAAACATCTCATATCTCATTTTATTCAATAATCTCGTCACTTGAATATTACTTACTTTTACTTCCCCATCCATTTTCATTCTTCTTTTTGATACCATAATAAAAAACCATAAGATTGAAATACCCAATTTAAGAAAAAGAAACACAACCCAAAATACTTGATGATGATATTAGTATCTTTACCAAACCTTCCCCCAAAAAATCAAACCAAAGCTCTTGATACCAACTAATGTAAAGTAATACTTATAATTGAAATTGGATGTTAAATTATAACAAAACACCATCAAATAAAAGTAACCAACCTTAAAATGATGCTTCTTCTACCCTTGGAACAAGGAAGATACAAAGATTTGAGGTTCTTCTCTAATAATCTTCAAATTTCTGCCCAATTCTAAGATTGGAAACTAGAAGATAATAGATGCATCTCTTACAAATTGAAATTTCTACCCAATTACAAATTGGAAATAACATAGTGTTGGAGGCTCTTCTCTTAGGAAGGATTTTGGGTTCTTACACCAATTTTCTAAACAAACAAACTTCAAAACTCGTAGAACTAGGGTTTCAACAATAAATAGTAAACATAAAGGATAAACTAGTAAATAAACCAAAAAAGGGGAGTAAGAAGGAGAACAAAAATAAAAAGGATAGGAATGGTATTTTATAAATACCACTATGCATCACCAAATGATGATATTTTAATTAGAGATACATTTAATAGTTTAAACAAATATTAAAACCTAAATATTGGACAATATTTGGGCAAATATTTTAAAATCTCGAAATAATTTTCAAATTGGAAGTCTATTTCGTAGATGCGACGATATTCCGCACGACACCTACGTCGAAGTTCCATCATAGTTGCACCATCCGCACGACACCTTTGTTGAAATTCCATCATGAATTCACCAATCCTCAAATTTGGACCTTCTTGATGAAGTAAAGCAACAAACCTAGTAAATTCCTTATTGATTGTACCGAAGCATTGAATCAACTCTGAAACATCACGATTGTTGAGATTCATTGTTCTTTCTTGAAATTTTCCATAAATCATTTGCCATAATGTTTCGAGATGTAATTCATTTTCGAATACAGTCTCCTCAATAGAAGAAATATAATTCCTGCAAATACATTCATCTTCCGCAACAGTGAATTTTGGTTTTCGCCTTATTTGACTTCTCCTAATTTGACTTCTCCTAATTTCACTTTCCACATTGGAACGATCAACAGCTCTTCGATTTACGGCAGCACGTTGGTTTGCTACGAACTCAGCGAACTCAGCAATGTTCATATTATCAGCCATGCTCTCTGGGGAATTGGAAGAGTGATGAAAAGAATTGGAGATTGAGAAATTCTAGAGAGGTTTAGAAATTCTGGTGTGAGTTGAAATGAGATTGAAATTAGGTATTTATAGAGGAGAAAAATAGTAGATGTTAGATAAAGATCTGATAAACGACGTTCAGAGAGCCGAGCGCTAGCTTGACTAGCGCTGGCGACTTAAAGACCAGCGAGCGCTGGCTTGACCTTCGAGCGATGGACACTCTATCGCTCGCTGGAAACTCTGTCGTGTATGCCTATATGTTATTCCTGGCATAGACATATGAGTTTGGCAGTTTGGCATACCCATAGTGGGTGCATATATGTCAAATATCAGTGTTTGGCATGTGCATAGGAATAGGCCTAATGCATACGCATGGGATATTTGGCCATTTGTCTCATACATACAATGCCTCTCTAAGTTATTCTATAACTACGGTCTGGGGATGGGGATTGCCGTAGATTAAGGGTGTCAATGAATGTATGAAAACTCATAAATTTGTTTATATCTGCATTTGAAATGTTAAATATTGTTCGAGAATAATTTTCGGATTCGGATATCCAATTATTTTATCCGAAAATATAACTAATCAGATACAAATTCGAATATATTAAGGTATCCGCGTTGAAAATACTCGTCCGAAAATCTTAACATACATATAGACATGATTATGCTCAATTTTTTTATAAATCTCATAGACACATGTAAGATAATTGTATTCACAAAATCATTTGTACTTGTGAATCATTGATTACTCTTAGGTGTTATTAAACACCATCATGTGCTTTTGAGTTCAAAGGCTACTTAACCTCTATGAACCATCATTATGCACGGTTTCAGAACCCTGAACTATAATGCATATTCTTCTATATAATTTCAAGGGATACTTCTCACATGGTTATATGAATTCCTAATAAGAATTTCATCTAAACTGAGGAAGTCTTTGCTTGAATTCAAAGCAACCCTATCTTGAATTCGAAGTTATTTGGAGAAATAAAAATCTATAAATAAAGAGACTATTTCAATAAGATTTCTCAATCTCTGACACTCTTGTGTCCTAGTTGTTAAGCTAGAGTCGTCCTCTATAACTGAGGGATCCTCTGTGAAACAAAATCAGGTTACGACTTTAATGATTTCTCTTAGGGATTCGTGAAGACCTGTCAGATTATCTTTTACCTGATAGTTCGTGTATCCGAATGTTGTTCTTATTGATCTTTGAGGTTTTCGAAATCTCAGATCAGGACAGTATTTTCGTCTTTGATTTCCCCAAAATAGATTATCTAAAGTCTTCTTTGATTTGTTTGAATTGTTCTTGAAAAGTGATTATTAATCCATGCTTCTCAGCTAATTGAGTGTAAGTGTTCTGGATTCGTGAGGTTTGCTGGAGTTTATCTGTTGCAAACAGATTCCCATACCTAGATTGAAAAATCCAAAGAGAACTCAAATAGGCTTGTCTGTGAGAGGCAACTAGGTATCAGAAGTCTTAACCTGAGGTCGAAGCAACTCTAAGGATGTAAAAGGCGTCGGTTGAGGGAATCAAGTGCGTAGAATCTTACGAGGTTCAAGAGGTGAAAGGAACCCAACTGCAACAGAATTTCTTGAAGGGTTAATTCAGTCTCAACTACGTTCCAGTCTGATAGTAGACTAGTATTTATAGCGGTTCAATACAGTGTGGTGTTCAAAGCTGAACGAGGTCTTAAGGTTTTTCTGCAGGTGCAGTCTTCCTCGTTAACAAATTTTCTAGTGTATTATGTTTTTCCTTTTTCGTGTTATATTGTTCTATCTTTATTATAATACGAATAACACAAGTAGTACGTAATCAATCTAGGTAGTTCCAATTCTTATTATTTGAGATCAAAAACAAGACTTGTTCTTGTTGAATTCATATCTTGAAAGATATATTTCAAGTTCGTACTTTTTAGAATCCGGATCCTCTTAATTCAAATACGACTAGCTTGATTTTGGATATTGATTTTTGAGATCGCGCAACAACTCTTCTATACAATCAGGTTCACAGGATTTTGGTCTAAACATATTGATTGTGAAAGAAAAAGAGAAAAACTCTATGTACAATCTTCTTCAAGGGTCTTTGCTCTGATCTACTAGTGATTGTATTAAGTTTTGTCCATATAGGTTGTCGAACGGAAAATTTTGTGGTGTGTTTGGTACCCTCTCCTTTTCAATTGGTATCAGAGAAGGAAAGCACTTTTAATTCCAACAAGTCTGTGTTTTTGGCGATCTAAATCTATGGACAAGAGTTCAATCTCTATTAAAGATCACCAGCCTTCGATGGGATAAATTACGTATGGTGGAAAATTATTATGCGTTCCTTCTTGCATGATCGTGACTTTCAAACATGGTTTCGAGTAGTCAAGGTCTATACTTCTCCAATAGTCACCGTGAATAATAGAACTACTGGGAAGGATATAGTTGATTATGACGCAATCGAAATTAGTGTGCAAAACATAATTCTGACGGAATTAACGTTAGTATCCATGTCATAAACCAAGATATTCAACATCATGTGTCTATGTGCACTGCGTCAAAGGATGATTGGGATATCTTAGAGACCTATTCAATAGAAATACCTCATAAAAGGAAGTAAGGCTCCAAAACCTAACTATTATCTGGGAAAACCTTTGTATGGATGATGAAGATTCGTTTGGGGAATTTAATCACAAGTTATTTGAAATAGTGAATGCATATCGTGCGTTAGGTAGGACTATTTCTTAAAAGGATATTGTGACGAAAATTCCAAGAACTTTGCCAGATCGATATAAGTCTAAGAAACATGTCATCACCGAAGGAAACGATCTTTCAACTCTTTCTAGAAGAAGCCTCGTCGGAAAGTTAAAGATCTTTGATCATGAACAATACTCTAAGTCCGGAAAATACATTGCTTTCAAATCCTTAAGGAACATCGGGGTACTTGATAAAAGTGAAAGTGTGAAAAACGTCATGTTGATGCGCATTATCTGATGAAGATATTGACAACTTTGTGTCTCTTATCACAAAAAAGTTTAAAAATTTTCGTATAAAAAGAAATAAACATTTCTCTGAAGAACCTCCATCATCATCAAACAAGCCATACAATTGTATTCCTTCTAAAAACGGGGACTCTGACGATAGTGATAATGAGGATATGCCTCAATGCTTCAAGCCTAGAGGGTTCGGTCACTTTGCTAATAAGTGTCCTAATCGCAAAAAATATACTGGCAACAAGGGTATTGATGCAACACTTGATGAGACGTCTGATCATTATGACTCAAAAGGAGAAGAATTTTCCAGTGTTGCTCTTTTGGCTGAATCTATCTATTTTGATGAATGTAGCAATACTCACATTAATCTTGATCATTTTCTTGGTGATTCTTCATCAAACTCTCTGGAGGATGTGATGGATTTTATACCAATACTTCCTTGTCAATATTTTAGGACCATCACAAACTTGTCTGTCTATAAAAACCGTTGGTATTCCCGAATCTCTCTTTAAACGAACTTGTTCTTGTTTTACCATTGAGGGACATGATCTTAATCAGTACTTCAAGTACAAATAGAAAGTAATATATGTCAACAAACTACAACGGGGGTCTGCTCGTTTGACAAATGTGCTTCAACTCTTCTAAAAGCCAAATCAATCCAAGGTATGTAAGGATCTACCCTCTTCTATGAAAAAATTTGAATGATTCAAAGGGAAAGAATAAACCTAAAGGAAGAAAGAGAACTAGATCTAAACGATCAAGAAATATGGAAGTTGGCAAATCTGCACAGGAATCTAGTGACGAGCTTAATGATGCTCACTTCAACACATCCTGATTGTGTTAAAAAATGCATTCTTGTTTCATGTGCCCATTGAAGAGACAAGAACTATGCACAACAAGGGCTTGGAACAAGCTAACCTTAGTTTGGGTCATGAATATATTGAAATTCCACCTCCTTTGATAGTTACTTTGCGTAATGAAGTGGGTCTCTAGTTTTACAACATCTTTTGTCAATTGTGTCCATTAAGATAAAAAGAGAACAACAAACATTCATCTCTAATTGTTGAGCATCCGCTCCATTTAGAGAGTCCAGAATATGGGTCATGTATCCTGTTGTTGATGGTGGTTTTTAACTTAGGGAGAAAACTGTAAAAGTCTGTCTACCTGATGCAGTAGCAGCAGTAGTAGACCTTGATGTGTCTACATTCCGTAAGGAATTTGAGAGAGATATCAGAAACCTTGGGAGAGCCTATGCCTCTCTTCTTGTATATATATAGGTACGTTTATGAGCTTCGCCTGGATGAACTCAAAATATATGTATATATAACAGTATTTGCTGCATAATGCAGTATCTACATATGTAAAATTATCATAACATTATTGGTGCATGTTTCAATAATCCCAGGTGTTATAATATTTTATCATGAAAACTCAAGCTACTAGATGAATTGCTCACTAGTATAGAGCCGAATGAGTACTTATTTAGTGCTGTGTTCCTAGATAAACTCTTAATACTGACATGATATTCATGTTCATTCTCAGCTGAATAACATGAATTTTCTGGAATGTCTACATTAATATATGCATGAAAGGCGCCACAAGTTGTGCCAACAAGAGCGAATGTGCTACATGTAAGAGTATCCAAAAAATTAGTGATTTTGTTAAACGTGCAAAATCCATCTAATTTACTCAATTTTGTGCCAATACACAAAATTTAATTATTTGACTTAATTTTGTGTCAACTTGCAAAATTTAATTTTCTCCCTAAAAATGGAGCGTGTAGGATATCTTGGTTCCTATTGGTCGAAAACCAAACCTAGGCAAGCTAGGAAATAGTCTATCATGTGGCCGGTGGGATAAAAATCCTAGAAGGAGTTGGAAAACCGAATAAAAAGAAACCGTGATTGACCACTTGGCCGGTGGATCTACCCCTATCTCACGCCTCCCATGGCCGAGCGTCCATGCTCTATGGTGGCCACCTAGCACCCCTCTTTTCCATCGACCAATCAAATTGCTCTTAGTCTATATGCTCCCCCTGAATTGTCGACAAAAGTAGGCTTGTCAAACTACTTAATTTTCTTAAGAATTAAATCTTGGTTGCCCAAGACAGTCGCAAGGTCATCACAACCACCCATCTTGGTCGGCCAATCCAACATGATACATGCCTTCCATGGTCGACCGAGCATGCTCCATGTTAGCTACCGCATACTCCTCTTCTTGACCGACCAGATCGCTCCTAGCCTACATGCTTCGCTCCCAGTAGCCTGCCAAAAAAGGCTAGTCGAGATGCTTGGTTTTATTAAGAAATTAGATCTTGGATGTTCATAACAATCGCGAAGCAATCACAACAACTCAACTTGGGTGGTCATATTGGCAAGCCTAGCTCCTCTTATTTTTGGCAGGTTGGGTAACATCATGACTACCTTCCACTTGTCTAATACTCTGGCCAATCCTATCACTAGTAGCTTACATGCTTCACTCCCAGTGATTGGCCAAACAGGACTAGTCGAGCTCGTTATTTTATTAAGGGATTGAATCCTGACCGCCCAAGACAATCGCGAATCAGTCACGACCATTCAACTTGGCATGTCGTTTGAGTTAGCTTAGATCCTTCCCTACACTACGGAACAAGTTTCATGGTAATCATTGTCGACCCCTCTACCTTTTCAGCCAATAGGAACACTCCTAACCTACATGCTTCACTCTCAATAGCTAGCCGAAGTAGGCTAGTCGAGTTGCTTCCAAAACCCTAATTAAGTAAAAAACCGTCTGTGATGGTCGCAGATTCATCTCGACCACTCGACTTCCCTGGACCTCTTCCCAATGGACTAATCACGTTGTCCATAGATCACATGCGCAACAATCAATGGTCGACCAAAGAAGGCCAGACATGCTTCTTAAAAATATTTAAGACTGACCATGTGAGTCGAACGTGTTAAATATTTTAAACATTAACTTTAAAGGTTTTGCGGCAGATTCAAACTGCTTATTATTAATGATACATTACATGTATCGGTTTTGAATAAAAACCTAATAACAACCAACTAAAGAGCACCATGCCTCTTAGTGCTTCCCCTGGAAAAAGAGACTTGTCATACCACTACCTACATGTAGCATAACTCATACATGATTGGTTCATGCCTTACATTCACGATCAACACCACATATTTAGTTTATTAAACAGTCACGTCTTTTTATCCACTTCTCACAACCGTTTTTCAGTCAAGAAGAGGTGATGGAATAATCACGTTCCACACAACACAATCTGTCAACCTAGTCATACAGGTCAGTCTAGTCGAGCAAGTGGATTTCACAAATGGAGGATGTTCATTAGGTATTGGTCTGGCAGTTTACAACATGCAGTGTGCAACACACCCATTATGAGCAAGTGTCAGGAAGAGCGTACGGTTGACGATCAGAGGAGTAGTGAGTGAGAAAAATCGTCTAGTCCTCCCTAGCAATAGCGAAACGGTTTCTATTACTTCACACGATCTCCACTACTTCACTATTCCACAACTCCCATTTCCTATGAGATCAGGGTGTTCGAATATGACTTGATATAAAATAGATTTCCAATCTATTCAATCAATAACTAACACAAGTATTTCAGGGAACACAAAAAACATACAGCTTACACCTTGCAAACAAGTTCTACCTTCTGATACATAGTCAAAACAACCACACCTTATAGAGCATGTCTCTCTGATCTCAACACATTCTCTGCTTCCCTCACTAAGATCAACCCTTCTTCTTCGTTTTGTGACCGAAGCAAGACTGGAACGGTCATTTCTTGGTTTAAGCCAGAATTGTACAGATTGATCTCTCGAATCTAAAGTACTCATATGCAGTATATTTGTTTAGGGTCTAGACTCGTTTCTCATCAACCTACCCACTTTTACTCTTTTCATCAGAATCAGTTTTTACCCTATGACACATGTCTGGTTCTTGACCTAGTTGCGAAACTGGAATGTCAAGTAAATCGTTATGCACCATATGTAAGTCATTTTATGACTTCATGCTACCACATCACTCATAATGGGTCCAAAATGTAATGAATGGAGATCTTGAAAAATCAGTATCGCTTGTCACAAGACAGTTTAAAAATCTTCTCAAGAAGAGAAATAAATGGTTCTCCGGAGAACACCCTTCATCATCAGACAAGCCACATAATTGTGTTCATACTAAAAATATGGATAATGATAGTGATGATGAGGATATGCCTCAGTGCTTCAAGTGTAGAGGGTTTGTCACTTTGCTAATGAAAGCCAAAGCGCAGGAAATACACTGGCAACAAGGGTCTTGCTGCGACACTTGATGAAACATCTGATCATTATAATTCTGATGAGGAAGCTATTTCAAGTGTATCTCTCTTGATGAAGTTGTAAACTTTGATGAATGTAGCAATACTCATGTAAATCTTGACAACTTCCTTGACGATTCTTCATCAAATACTTTGGAGGATATAATGGAGATTTCACTTACTAATGAAAATTTTATTGTTAAATTTTTAGGACCATCTCAATTGTGTATGTCTAAAGAAAATGGTGATGTTCCCAAATCTCTCTCTAGACAAACACGTCCTTATTGTACCACTGAAGGTCACACACTCAAACAGTGTTTCAAGTGCAAACAAAAGGTGAGCTAAACTGCAACGGAAGGCTAGTCGCTCGATAAGTATGCTTTAATTCTTCAATAATTCAAACACATCCAAGGTATGTAAGGTTGTTTCTTATTCTCTTAAAAGTCTGAATGATTCTACGGGAAATGCTAATTCTAAAGGAAAGAAGAGATCTAGATCTAAATGATCAATGAAAATGGATGTTGACAAAAGCGTGCAGGAATATAATGGCGAGCTCACTAAGGCTCACCTCAACACAACTTAATTATGTTGAAAAGTGATTCTTGTCTCATGTGCCCTCAAAATGAGGCAATAGTTTTGCACAATAAGGGTTTTGGGTCAAACTATACTTAGTTTGTGCCTTGCATATTATTACTTGAATTTTCACCTTTTTGATATTTATTGATTTATAATAGACCCTAGTTTTGATATCCTTTGTCCATTGTAGCCGTTAAACAAACATAGAATAATTATAGTTCATGTTGAGCCTTGATCCATTGTATCTAGTCCAGGATATGTTCTTGCATCCAATCTGGTTTTCGACCCAGTTACGTGACTGAAATGACAAAATTTATTCTCCATGCATTTACAGAAAGTCTATGAATTTATTCTACCACATCACAATAAAAAGTCAAAAACCTAATTTTTAGAGCACTGCTCGGTCGAACTCGCAAGCATTGATATCTCAAGCTTGTTTGTCAAGTTTAGTTGATCAAAACTATATCTTGATTTCTAGTCTATTTGTAGCTATGTCTCGGATTAGGATAGAAGCGTGTAGTTGAGCATTAGAATTCACGACGTTTATCATTTGAAGAACAAGATCTACTAAGGACTTTGGAGGAACTTCGACGACAAAAGGTATGTGGAGTATAAAACTTATCTATCACTCAGAAGTCGATTCAATTCTATTAACTAATGATACTAAGTCGTATAGCTATATAGACTTTATATTAATTATACACATTGAAATTTGGAGTCGAGTTTATCTCATTAATATAATTCTCGAAATATGAGTTTAAAGCTTAGAATGCTTCATCATCTACTTGGAAACTTTAGTTATAAACAATTCATTTGTTGGAAACTAAATATTAAGTCAAGTTGATCATGCGAAAACTATCTTGAAAGTCTTACATGATTCGTGTGAGATAATCATTTGATGTTAACTTGGGATATTTCTTTTTGATCAAGTAATCATTTGAAAATTACTTGAAGCTACTGGTATGCGTAAGATTATCATTGTTAGAGCATAGCTCGGTTGAACTCACCAAGCGTTGGTATGTCAAGTTTGGTTGTCATATTTTAGTGTGTCAAAACTCATCTAAAGTCGCTTGATTAAATACTAGAGTCAACTTTGTTTAGGTTATACTAGAAAGTTATTGGGATATGAGACTGTTTATGGGTGAAAATCGTTTCTGCCGATTTTGGTAATTTCGGTAGGTGAGTGAGAAACAAATCTAAACCCTAAAAAAATGTACTGCATGGGAGTACTTTAGATTCGAGAGATCAATCTGTACAACTCCGGCCTAAACCAAGAAATGACTGTTCCGGATTTGCTTCGGTCACAAAGAGGAGGAGAAGGGCTGGTTTAAGGAGGGAAGCGAAGGGAGTGTTGAGACCAGAGCAGTTCTAGAAGAGTAGTACTTGACTTGTATCAGAAGGTGAAAGCTTTGAGAAAGCTAGCAAAGTTGCCTTTCTGAGTATTGTATTTCTCCCTGACCAAAAACTTGTTGTCTTGGTGGAAATAGGTAAGACCTATTTATACAAGTCTAAGTGAAACGTACTCTGGCCTCGTAAGAAAAAGAAACGTATGATTTAAATGGGAAGAGGTGCTAACGCCTGGTATTGATGGAATTTGATGGAATTGATGTTCCATAATGAAAGAGCGTTTCACCATTACTTTCTGCATTTACTAACCGTTTTATTCTTAATACACTGTCTTGAAACGGGCATTTGTGTATGCCGCACGCTGTAAACTGCCAAACCAAAACCCTAAAGAGCATCCCCCAGTTTGTGACATGTATTGATGTCTCGAGTGTTTTCGTGGAAAACGTGTAGCATGTCGCTGGTGTTTGATAAGTTGAGCTTGAGAGATGTTCCGGCTCAGTGGCGACCTTCGACGGTCGAGATTTTGCATCTAGAGAGGAAACGTGACCTTTGATGTAGGCGCGGCATGCCAAAGTGCAAGGGTTGCATGGCATGTGACAATGACTTGTGTGGAATGCCTTGGATGTAGGTTGCGCATCGGGTGCAGGTGGTAATGTCAAAATGCAAGTGTTGCATGGCATGTGCCAGTGGTGCGCGTAGCGGCTTTGGCCCTAGGTTTGCACGGCTTGGCATACTAGGTTGCAAGGGTCGCTTGGCATGTGCCAATAGCGCGTGTGGCGGCTTGGCCCTAGGTTTACACGGCTTGGCATGCTAGGTCACAAGCGTCGCTTGGCATGTGCCAATGGCGTGTGTGGCGGCTTGGCCCTAGGTTTGCAAGGCTTGGCATGCTAGGTCGCAAGCGTCGCTTGGCATGTGCCAATGGCGCGTGCGGCGGCTTGGACCTAGGTTTGCACGGCTTGGAATGCTAGGTCGCAAGCGTTGCTTGGTATGTGCCAATGGCGCGTGTGCCGGCTTGGCCCTAGGTTTACACGGCTTGTCATGCTAGGTCGCAAGCGTCTCTTGGCATGTGCCAATGACGCGTGTGGCGGCTTGGCCCTAAATTTGCACGGCTTGGCATACTAGGTCGCAAGCGTCGCTTGGCACGTGCCAATGGCGCGTGTGGCGTCTTGGCCCTAGGTTTGCACGTCTTGGCATGTTAGGTTGCAAGCGTCGCTTGGCATGTGCCAATGGCGCGTGTGGCGGCTTGGCCCTAGGTTTGCACGGCTTGGCATGCTAGGTCGCAAGCGTCGCTTGGCATGTGCCAATGACACGTGTGGAGGCTTGGACCTAGATTTGCACGGCTTGGCATACTAGGTCGCAAGCGTCGCTTGGCATGTGCCAATGGCGTGTGTGGCGCAATGATCGTGCATCTCGAATTTTGCACGGTTGTCGTAAAGCGCAATGATTCTGCAGCTCGAATTTGGCACGGTTGACGTGAAGCGCAATGATTGTGCGGCTTGGTTTTGGCATGGTTGCCATGATGCGCAACGATTGTGCGGATTTGGTTTTGGCATAATTGCCATGATGTCTAGCGATTGTGCGGCTTTGGTTTTGGCATAGTTGCCATGATGCGCAGCGATTGTGCGGCTTTAGTTTTGGCATAGTTTCCATGATGCGTAGCGATTGTGCGCTTTGGTTTTGGCATAGTTGCCATGATGCGAAGCGATTGTGCGGCTTTGGTTTTGGCATAGTTGCCATGATGCGCAGCGATTGTGCGGCTTTGGTTTTGGCATAGTTTCCATGATGCGCAGCGATTATGCGACTTTGGTTTTGTGTGTCGAAACCCTGGTTTAGCATTTGAAAAAAAAAAGATACCCTGGTAATTTTTTACATAAGTGCATTAAATGTTCTAATAAATGTGTTTAGCGTCACCGGTGACGTCATGCTATGCGTAAGGTTTTACGATTTTACCCCTTGTCTAAAAACCACCATCAACATTAAGTCCCCTGCTTAGCTTGGAACAGGGTCCTTGTTGCAAGGTAAGCATAAGATGGTGACAGACGAGGATAGAACTGAGACAATAAGTCATGAAAAAGGTCTAAGGTGACTTGTCTGACCTTTTTCGAGATGTAAGTAGAATTCGCAATCCTTGCATCTGGTAGCTTTGTATAAATTCCAGTCGTTTATATGTCTTTGTGGTCAGGCTTTGGAGCGCGAGGCGGAGCTGCTAGCATATACTTGGTGTGAGAGGGACTTGTCAGCATCAAGGAGCTTGAAACGGGTATGGGCCATCTGGCTGGCATGGCGTTGGAAAAGGAGAGCATGGTTGGTGTTTGGAAAGTAGACGCTTGGTAGAGCCGGTGTTAGCAAGGGAGATGCGTATGCTTTGGGAGTGGCGAGATTTTTCCTTCTGGGCCCGATTGCCTTCCTTCACGCACGACTTTAATCAAGACATTCTTTCATTATTCAAAATCCGGAAGCGTTACACCCGTCATTTCTTCTTTCCTTTCTTCTTTTTTAGGGTTTGTATAATATATATATGTTGCTGGTGAAATTGCGTCGTCTTCCTCTTTCCAGTGATTGTAGGTAAGGTAAACCTTGTTCTTCTCTTGATACCGTGATGGCGTCTCCTAGTAATGGTGGCACCGCCAGGTCTTTGGAGAGATGTCGTGGGGTTGATGGAGGCCGGTCCTCCTATCATGAGGAGTCGTTGGACAGTATCGGGTCACTGTTTTGAAAAATCATAGCAATCATCCGGGATATTCCTTCCGTCTACCCATGCGAGATACAGGCGAAAGCCCAGACTTCTATGGATTCCGGCATGGGTGGTCAGGGGATCTTCCTCAAAAGGCTACTGAGAAAGTTTCTGAGACGTACGGCGGAAATTTTGCTGGTGATGCTGGGGAAATCATGGTGGCGCATATCAGATCAACTGCTGGAGCGGAAGACAGGAGGGTATTGGACACCGTCCCAGCAGGGACGGTGTCCAGGTGGGACATGGAGGCAGTTGTTGTTGACATGCCTTTCTTGTGGAATCTTTGCTTCCCGATGGATTGCTGGGGAAAGTGTCTGAAGCAGCTTAAATAGGGGCGCCAGGGATTCGAGTCTTCGGTGGCGAATAATTTTTCTCTTTTGCTGTTTTTTTCTTGTCGCTTAGTTGTTTTGACGTTTTGCAATCCCCCTTTTTGTATTCATGATGAACTTCTTGTGGCTTCATACTGAATAAAACTTATAAACCCGAGACTTCTATCGTAAAGGATTGTCTTGATTTCCGTGTTGTCTTTATTGGAGCATCCAGTTGACTGAAGTGGTCTTCTTGGTATGGTTTTGATTTCAGATTAGTTTGGATGGGTAAAAAGGATTTTTTTTTTTTTTGATTCGGAGAATTTACTGGAGGGAAAAGATAAGATTGCTTAGTAAAAGAAAACTGGAACCCTGCTGGATAAATGCAAGTGGTGCATTTATCTCGGGGGAATAGAATTGTAATGGTGAAAAGGGAAATTGCTGAAGGAAATATCAAAGAGTGGATGTCGGAAAGTGAGGTAGTGTGGCATTTCAGGTACTGAAGGGTTCGAGCCATCGTGAGTGGACCACCGCACCTTCCAGTTTGTCCGTGTTGATGAGCTTGCAATAACCGCCTAGAAGGATGTCGGCCACCAGATATGGTTCGTCCTCATTTCCTCCAGGAGGGCTCTTTTGAACCGTCATATTCACTGTCATCTTTCCGACTTGAAACGAGGAAGCCCTGACCACCATATCTCCGATCTGGAACGGGTTTGGTTGTTGTGCAATCGCTCGGTTCCTGTTTTCGTCATCTTCGAGGGCAATTTTCAAGTCCTTGGCGAAACGCTTGAAGGGCCCGGCGTTCCATTCACACCTTTTGACGGCATCGCGCTCGGTAATCGTGCCGAGTCCCCGTGACGGGTTATGACGAGAAATGACTGACTGTATAGAGGGTTGTTCAGTCAGACTTACTTGAGTTTGGAGCTCGTGAGATAGCGTCGGCAGGCTTCCTCCAAGCAATCGAGTTTCGTCAGTAGGTTGTTGACACAACAACAAGTCGGACGGTTTGTTGGATACTCTTTCGGGCATCGATACGGGCAGAGGGGATGTCCCTAGTTTTGTTTTGTTGTCGAGTATCCACGGGCGTCCCAGGACCATGTCGTAACTCAATTATTTGACAATGTGGAACCTCCCATATGTTGCAGTATTTCCCACGCTGGCTTCGAGATTGACGTATCCGGGTGTGTTTAGGTTTCTTCCCTCAAGGTCCTTGATAACTAATGGGGAATGGACAACCTTTTGCTTTGTTATACCTGCTGCTTTCAGGGTCTTGAAAGCAAGAATGTTGAATCCTGAGGCCGCGTCGATTAGTGTGTTGTTGAACTCGGTGTTCTTCAAATGGACCGTAGTTAGAAGTCCCCAGTTGCACTTCTCAGTAGCATCATTGGGGAAGACTTGCGCCTTTGGTGCGGCTTCTGTAGTGGGAAGAAGCCGTTTGCCAGATACTACGTGGTTGAGGGCCGCAAAAATGTCTTGGCGTTGTGCCCTGGAGAAATAGAAGATTTTGCATATGTGCTGCATTATGGACTGCACAGTTTCATGTATGGAGTCCCCAGAGATTCCACAATTCCTTACGGGGAGCGGGTCCCTATGTACTCCTTCGTTTCCTAGACGAAGCTCTCCTTCTTTCACTTTTTCCTTGAAAATGTGCTTCAATTTTTTGCAGTCGCTGGTCAGGTGACTGACGAATCTATGGTAGTGGAAGTATTTTGGATTTGCCATTTCGGCCTCGGTTGGTGGGCGTCTGAGTGGTGGCAGTATGATGACATCATCTTGAACCCACACTTCTAAGAGTTCGATTACTTCCTCGACTGGAAACGGGAAGTCTAGGTCGTCCTCTCTTGTTTCATGACAGGATCCGGGAGCCTTAGTCGTCGCTTTCCGTGGCGAAGCAGCCCGTCGTGTCGGGGTCGCGCGTTTAGGGTGTTGGTCCATCATCGGCGCCTTCCTCTTCCCTCTTTCGTCCACCACGCTTACAGAGGAGGGGCCGGTGTTGTACAGCTTGTTGAGAAGGCGCGCACTTCTCCGAACTTCACGCACCTCTTCACCTCTGGATGGTCTGGTTCTTTCTAAAAAAAAGTCGGTGCTGTCGTGGCTGATCGTTTGGAAACTTCATGGAGTTCGGAGAACTTCTGTAATCGTAGGTTCTCAAGTAAGGAGCGGTAGATGGGAGTCATGCCGTTAATGGATGAATTCACCAATTGTTGTTCAGTCACATTCGGATAGTGGCAGTCCAGTGCTTGGATCCTGAATTTCTTGACAAAATCATTTGGATGTTCGTCATTTTGTTGGAACATCCTCCTTAGATCCGAGAGAATGACTTGTTCAGACACGAAGAAATATTTCCTGTAGAATGATGTAACCATTTCACCCCAATTGTGGATGCTGCCTGGTGTGATACTGTTGTACCACATATATGCTCTTCCGGTAAGCGATTTTGAAAACTCTCTTAGGCGGAGAATGTGGTTGTACTCATGTTCGCCCAAGGGCTCCAGGAATCGCGAGATATGTTCCCGTGCATTTCCGGTTCCATCATATAAAGCGAATTGAGGGGACGAGTACCCTCTTGGGAGGGGAATTCTCTGGATATCGATTGGGTAAGGAGGTTGGTGTTGATGCGTATCCGTCTCGTCGTTTTTGATCCGATTCTGGAGAAGTCTTTCCAAATCTTCTCGTGTGACAAAGTTGGACGGATGATTTCTTGCTATTGAGGCTCCAACACGAATTTCTTCGCCTGTGTCAGTGCGCTTTGCTGAGGTGCCGGCTCCAGGGTCATTGGGAGATCTGTGCTTGAATCGGGTTGGCGTAGTCCCCACAAGGTTGAGGTGTTGACCTCTGGGTTGTTGGGAGTGTCTGTCCTTGACTCGGGTTGACGTAATTCCTGTGGCAGCCGTTCCGTTAAGGCTTTGAGAAAACAAGCACCTCTTTCTGGGTTGAAACCATGTCGATCTGGCCCTAGCAAGAACCTCTTGTCTCTCCATCAAATCAGTGATAGTGATGTAAGGTCTACCTCTCCTGTTTTCTCGCCCTGGTGGTGGAGTAGACGTTGTTCGGGTGGCGATCAAAGGTGTCGCGCTTGCTGAAGCGTTAGGGGTAGTAGCGGCGGCTCGAGCTCTGGTAACTGGTGGTGTAACACTTGAAGGAGTACCTTCTATACCACTCTGGTAGCGGATTGCGCAGGAACATTCGGAATGGAGGCGGCTCTGGTGACGGGTGGTGTAACGCTGAAAGGGGTATTTTCCGTGTTGCTAAGGTCGACAAGTGATGTAGCAGTGCCGTTGGAAGAACCGTCAGTGCCAGGAGTGATCTCCATACTGATATTTTCGGAGTTTGTCGCAGATCCAGACCTTAGTTCTACCATGCTGAAAGAATAGAACCATGAAGGCAATATTGGAACCGTGAATTAACTTTGCAACTGAGAGATTGATCTCCCACTGTGGTCGCCAATTGTTTATGGGTGAAAATCGTTTCTGTCGATTTTGGTAATTTCGGTAGGTGAGTGAGAAACAAATCTAAACCCTAAACAAATGTACTACACGGGAGTACTTTAGATTCGAGAAATCAATCTGTACAACTCCGGCCTAAACCAAGAAATGGTCGTTCCGGATTTGCTTCGGTCACAAAGAGGAGGAGAAGGGCTGGTTTAGGGAGGGAAGCGAAGGGAGTGTTGAGACCAGAAAAGTTCTGAAAGAGTAGTACTTGACTTGTATTAGAAGGTGAAAGCTTTGAGAAATCTAGCAAAGTTGCCTTTTTGAGTATTGTATTTGTCTCTGACCAAAAACTTGTTGTCTTGGTGGAAATAGGTAAGACCTATTTATACAAGTCTAAGTGAAACGTACTCTGGCCTCGTATGAAAAAGAAACGGATGAGTTAAATGGGAAGAGGTGGTAACGCCTGGTATTGATGGAATTTGATGGAATTGATGTTCCATAATGAAAGAGCGTTTCACCATTACTTCCTGCATTTACTAACCGTTTTATTCTTAATGCACTGTCTTGAAACGGGCATTTGTGTATGCCGCACGCTGTAAACCGCCAAACCAAAACCCCAAAGAGCATCCCCCAGTTTATGACATGTATTGATGTCTCGAGTATTTTCGTGGAAAACGTGTAACATGTCGCTGGTGTTTGATAAGTTGAGCTTGAGAGATGTGCCGGCTCAGTGGTGACCTTCGATGGTCGAGATTTTGCATCTTGAGAGGAATCGTGGACTTAGATGTAGGCGCGACATGCCAAAGTGCAAAGGTTGCATGACATGTGCCAATGGCTTACGTGGAATGCCTTTGCTGTAGGTTGCGCATCGGGTGCAGGTGGTAATGCCAAAATGCAAGTGTTGCATGGCATGTGCCAATGGAGCGCGTAGAGGCTTTGGCCCTAGGTTTGCATGGCTTGGCATGCTAGGTTGCAAGGGTCGCTTGGCATGTGCCAATAGCGCGTGTGGCGGCTTGGCCCTAGGTTTGCACGACTTGGCATGCTATGTCGCAAGCGTCGCTTGGCATGTGCCAATGGCGCGTGTGGCGGCTTGGCCCTAGGTTTGCAAGGCTTGGCATGCTAGGTCGCAAGCGTCGCTTGGCATGTGCCAATGGCGCGTGTGGCA
>NC_039362.1:120409633-120418438 GCF_003573695.1 Papaver somniferum
TGAATTCAGGTTGCAAGATTACCATATACAGACCCGATGTTCTCGTCCAGGCGAGGTTTGAGGTGTCAAATATATCAAACTGGATGAAACCGCAACCTATTATTGAACTCAGGTTGCAAGATTGCCATATACAGGCCCGATGTTCTCGTCTAGGCGAGGTTTGAGGTGTCAAATATATCATACTGGATGAAACTGCAACCTATTACTAAACTCAGGTCGCAAGATTACCATATACAGGGCCGATGTTCTCGTCTAGGCGAGGTTTGAGGTGTCAAATATATCAGATTGGATGAAACTGCAACCTATTACTGAACTCAGGTTGCGATTACCATATACAGACCCGATGTTCTCGTCCCGACGAGGTTTGAGGTGTGAAATATATCAGATTGTATGAAACTGAAACTTATTACTGAACTCAGGTTGCAAGATTAGCATATGCAGACCCGATGTTCTCGTCCATGCGAGGTTTGAGGTGCCAAATATATCAGATTGGATGAAACTGTAACCTATTATTGAACTCAGGTTGCAATTACCATATAAAGACCCGATGTTTTCGTCCAGGCGAGGTTTGAGGTGTCAAATATATCAGATTGGATGAAACTGCAACTTATTACTGAATTCAGGCTGCAAGATTACCATATACAGACCCGATGTTCTCGTCCAGGCGAGGTTTGATGTGTCAAATATATCAAATTGGACGAAACTGCAACCTATTACTGAACTCAGGTTGCAATATTACCATATACAGGCCCAATGTTCTCGTCCAGGCGAAGTTTGAGGTGTCAAATATATCAGATTGGATGAAACTGCAACCTATTACTGAACTCGGGTTGCAAGATTAGCATATGCAGACCTGATGTTCTAGTCCAGGCGAGGTTTGAGGTGTCAAATATATCTGACTGAATGAAACTTCAACCTATTACTGAACTTAGGTTGCAAGATTACCATATACAGGCCCGATGTTCTCATCCAGGCGAGGTTTGAGGTGTCAAATATATCAGATTGGATGAAAATGCAACCTATTACTGAACTCAGGTTGCAAGATTACCATATACAGACCCGATGTTCTCATCCAGGCGAGGTTTGATGTGTCAAATACATCAGATTGGATGAAACTGCAACCTATTACTGAACTCAGGTTGCAAGATTACCATATACAGACCCGATGTTCTCGACCACGCGAGGTTTGAGGTGTCAAATATATCAGATTGGATGAAACTGCAACCTATCACTGAACTCGGGTTGCAAGATTACCATATGCATACCCGATGTTCTCGTCTAGACGAGGTTAGAGGTGTCAAATATATCAGATTGGATGAAACTGCAACCTATTACTGAACTCAGGTTGCAAGATTACCATATACAGACCCGATGTTCTCGTCCAGGCGAGGTTTGAGGTGTCAAATATATCAGATTGGATGAAACTAAAACCTATTACTGAACTCAGGTTGCAAGATTACCATATACAGACCCGATGTTCTCGTCCAGGTGAGGTTTGAGGTGTCAAATATATCAGATTGGATGAAACTGCAACCTATTACTGAACTCAGGTTGCAAGATTACCATATACAAACCCGATGTTCTCGGAAAGGCGAGGTTTGAGGTGTCAAATATATCAGATTGGATGAAACTACAACCTATTACTGAACTCAGGTTGCAAAATTACCATATACAGACCCGATGTTCTCTCCCAGGTGAGGTTTGAGGTGTCAAATATATCAGATTGGATGAAACTGCAACATATTACTGAACTCAGGTTGCAATTACCATATACAGACCCGATGTTCTCGTCCAGGCGAGGTTCGAGGTGTCAAATATATCATATTGGATGAAACTAACAAAAAATTACTGAACTCAGGTTGCAAGATTACCATATAAAGACTTGATGTTCTAGTCCCGGCGAGGTTTGAGGTGTCAAATATATCAGATTGAATGAAACTGCAAACTATTACTGAACTTAGGTTGCAAGATTACCATATACAGACCCGATGTTCTCGTCCAGGCGAGGTTTGAGGTGTCAAATATATCAGATTGGATGAAACTGCAACTTATTACTGAATTCAGGTTGCAAGATTACCATATACAGACCCGATGTTCTCGTCCAGGCGAGGTTTGAGGTGTCAAATATATCAAATTGGATGAAACTGCAACCTATTACTGATCTCAGGTTGCAAGATTACCATATACAGGTCCGATGTTCTCGTCCAGGAGAGGTTTGAGGTGTCAAATATATCAGATTGGATGAAACTGCAACCTATTACTGAACTCAGGTTGCAATTACCATATACAAACCCGATGTTCTCGTCCCGGCGAGGTTTGAGGTGTCAAATATATCAGATTGGATGGAACTGCAACTTATTACTGAACTTATGTTGCAAGATGACGATATACAGACCAGATGTTCTCGTCCAAACGAGGTTTGAGCTGTCAAATATATCAGATTGGATGAACCTGCAACCTATTACTGAACTCAGATTGCAATTACCATATACAGACCCGATGTTCTCGTTCAGGCGAGATTTGAGGTGTCAAATATATCATATTGGATGAAACTGCAACCTATTACTGAACTCAGGTTGCAAGATTACCATATACAGACCCGATGTTCTCGTCCAGGCGAGATTCGAGGTGTCAAATATATCATATTGGATGAAACTGCAACCTAATACTGAACTCAGGTTGCAAGATTCCCATATACAGACCTGATGTTCTAGTACCGGCGAGGTTTGAGGTGTCAAATATATCAGATTGGATGAAACTGCAACCTATTACTGAACTCAGGTTGCAAAATTACCATATACAGACCCGATGTTCTCGTCCAGGCGAGGTTTGAGGTGTCAAATATATCAGATTGGATGAAACTGCATCCTATTACTGAACTCAGGTTGCAAGATTACCATATACAGACCCGATATTCTCGTCCAGGCGAGGTTTGAGGTGTCAAATATATCATATTTGATGAAACTGCAAGCTATTACTGAACTCAGGTTGCAAGATTACCATATACAGTCCCGATGTTCTCGTCCAGGTGAGGTTTGAGATGTCA
Source organism: Papaver somniferum (assembly GCF_003573695.1). NCBI lineage: Eukaryota > Viridiplantae > Streptophyta > Magnoliopsida > Ranunculales > Papaveraceae > Papaver > Papaver somniferum. The sequence continues at coordinate 120,412,680 of NC_039362.1, forward strand.
AATATATCAGATTGGATGAAACTTCCACCTATTACTGAACTCAGGTAGCAATATTACCATATACAAACCCGATGTTCTCGGCTAGGCGAGGTTTGAGGTGTCAAATATATCAGATTGGATGAAACTACAACCTATTACTGAACTCAGGTTACAAAATTACCATATACAGACCCGATGTTCTCATCCAGGTGAGGTTTGAGGTGTCAAATATATCAGATTGATTGAAACTGCAACCTATTACTGAACTCAGGTTGCAATTACCATATACAGACCCGATGTTCTCGTCCCGGCGAGGTTTGAGGTGTGAAATATATCAGATTGGATGAAACTACAACTTATTACTGAATTCAGGTTGCAAGATTACCATATACAGACCCGATGGTCTCGTCCAGGCGAGGTTTGAGGTGTGAAATATATCAGATTGGATGAAACTGCAACTTATTAATGAATTCAGGTTGCAAGATTACCATATACAGACCCGATGTTCTCGTCCAGGCGAGGTTTGAGGTGTCAAATATATCAGATTGGATGAAACTGCAACCTATTACTGAACTCAGGTTGCAATTACCATATACAGACCTGATGTTCTCTTCCAGGAGAGGTTTGAGGTGTCAAATATATCCGATTGGATGAAACTGCAACCTATTACTGAACTCAAGTTGCAATTACCATATACAGACCCGATGTTCTCGTCCAGGCGAGGTTTGAGGTGTCAAATATATCAAATTGGATGAAACTGCGACCTATTACTGAACTCAGGTTGCAATTACCATAAACAGACCTGATGTTCTCTTCCAGGAGAGGTTTGAGGTGTCAAATATATCCGATTGGATGAAACTGCAACCTATTACTGAACTCAAGTTGCAATTACCATATACAGACCCGATGTTCTCGTCCAGGCGAGGTTTGAGGTGTGAAATATATCAGATTGGATGAAACTGCAACTTATTAATGAATTCAGGTTGCAAGATTACCATATACATACCCGATGTTCTCGTCCAGGCGAGGTTTGAGGTGTCAAATATATCAGATTGGATGAAACTGCAACCTATTACTGAACTCAGGTTGCAATTACCATATACAGACCTGATGTTCTCTTCCAGGAGAGGTTTGAGGTGTCAAATATATCCGATTGGATGAAACTGCAACCTATTACTGAACTCAGGTTGCAATTACCATATACATACCCGATGTTGTCGTCCAGGCGAGGTTCGAGGTGTCAAATATATCATATTGGATGAAACTACAACCTATTACTGAACTCAGGTTGCAAGATTACCATATATAGACCTGATGTTCTAGTCCAGGCGAGGTTTGAGGTGTCAAATATATCATATAGAATGAAACTGCAACATACTACTGAACTTAGGTTGCAAGATTACCATATACAGACCCGATGTTCTCTTCCACGCAAGGTTTGAGGTGTCAAATATATCCGATCGGATGAAACTGCAACCTATTACTGAACTCAGGTTGCAATTACCATATACATACCCGATGTTGTCGTCCAGGCGAGGTTCGAGGTGTCAAATATATCATATTGGATGAAACTACAACCTATTACTGAACTTAGGTTGCAAGATTACCATATATAGACCTGATGTTCTAGTCCAGGCGAGGTTTGAGGTGTCAAATATATCATATAGAATGAAACTGCAACATACTACTGAACTTAGGTTACAATATTACCATATACAGACACGATGTTCTCGTCCCGGCGAGGTTTGAGGTGTGAAATATATCAGATTGGATGAAACTACAACTTATTACTGAATTCAGGTTACAAGATTACCATATACAGACCCGATGTTCTCGTCCAGGCGAGGTTTGAGGTGTCAAATATATCAGATTGGATGAAACTGCAACCTATTACTGAACTCAGGTTGCAATTACCATATACAGACCTGATGTTCTCTTTCAGGAGAGGTTTGAGGTGTCAAATATATCCGATTGGATGAAACTGCAACCTATTACTGAACTCAAGTTGCAATTACCATATACAGACCCGATATTCTCGTCCAGGCGAGGTTTGAGGTGTCAAATATATCAAATTGGATGAAACTGCGACCTATTACTGAACTCAGGTTGCAATTACCATAAACAGACCTGATGTTCTCTTCCAGGAGAGGTTTGAGGTGTCAAATATATCCGATTGGATGAAACTGCAACCTATTACTGAACTCAAGTTGTAATTACCATATACAGACCCGATGTTCTCGTCCAGGCGAGGTTTGAGGTGTGAAATATATCAGATTGGATGAAACTGCAACTTATTAATGAATTCAGGTTGCAAGATTACCATATACATACCCGATGTTCTCGTCCAGGCGAGGTTTGAGGTGTCAAATATATCAGATTGGATGAAACTGCAACCTATTACTGAACTCAGGTTGCAATTACCATATACAGACCTGATGTTCTCTTCCAGGAGAGGTTTGAGGTGTCAAATATATCCGATTGGATGAAACTGCAACCTATTACTGAACTCAAGTTGCAATTACCATATACAGACCCGATGTTCTCGTCCAGGCGAGGTTTGAGGTGTCAAATATATCAAATTGGATGAAACTGCGACCTATTACTGAACTCAGGTTGCAAGATTACCATATACAAGCCCGATGTTCTCGTCCAAGGGAGGTTTGAGGTGTCAAATATATCAAATTGGATGAAACTACAACCTATTACTGAACTCAGGTTGCAAGATTACCATATACAGACCCGATGTTCTCGTCCAGGAGAGGTTTGAGGTGTCAAATATATCATATTAGATGAAACTGCAACCTATTACTGAACTCAGGTTGCAAAATTACCATATACAGACCCGATGTTCTCGTCCATGCGAGGTTTGAGGTGTTAAATATATCAGATTGGATGAAACTGCAACCTATTACTGAACTCAGGTTGCAAGATTACTATATAAAGATCCGATGTTCTCGTCCATGCGACGTTTTACGTGTCAAATATATCAGATTGGATGAAACTGCAACCTATTACTGAACTCGGGTTGCAAGATTACCATATGCAGACCTGAATTTCTAGTCCAGGCGAGGTTTGAGGTGTCAAATATATCAGATTGAATGAACCTCCAACATTTTACTGAACTTAGGTTGCAAGATTACGATATACCGATCCGATGTTCTCGTCCAGGCGAGGTTTGAGGTGTCAAATATATCAGATTGGATGAAGCTGCAACCTATTACTGAACTCAGGTTGCAAGATTACCATATACCGACCCGATGTTCTCGTCTATGCGAGGTTTGAGGTGTTAAATATATCAGATTGGATGAAACTGCAACCTATTACTGAACTCAGGTTGCAATTACCATATACAGACACGATGTTCTCGTCCCGACGAGGTTTGAGGTGTCAAATATATCCGATCGGATGAAACTGCAACCTATTACTGAACTCAGGTTGCAATTACCATATACATACCTGATGTTGTCGTCCAGGCGAGGTTCGAGGTGTCAAATATATCATATTGGATGAAACTACAACCTATTACTGAACTCAGGTTGCAAGATTACCATATATAGACCTGATGTTCTAGTCCAGGCGAGGTTTGAGGTGTCATATATATCATATAGAATGAAACTGCAACATACTACTGAACTTAGGTTGCAAGATTACCATATACAGACCCGATGTTCTCTTCCACGCAAGGTTTGAGGTGTCAACTATATCATATTGGATGAAACTGCAACCTATTACTGAACTCGGGTTGCAAGATTTCCATATGAAGACCTGATGTTCTATTCCAGACGAGGTTTGAAGTGTCAAATATATCAGATTGGATGAAATTACAACCTATTACTGAACTCAGGTTGCAAGATTACCATATTCAGACCCGATGTTCTCGTCCACGCGAGGTTTGAGGTGTCAAATATATCAGATTGGATTTAACTACAACCTATTACTGAACTCAGGTTGGAAGATTACTATATACAGACCCGATGTTCTCGTCCATGCGAGGTTTGAGGTGTCAAATATATCAGATTGGATGAAACTGCAACCTATTACTGAACTCGGGTTGTAAGATTACAATATACAGACCCGATGTTCTCGTCCAGGCGAGGTTTGAGGTGTCAAATATATCAGATTGGATGAAACTGCAACCTATTACTGAACCCGGGTTGCAAGATTACCATATGCATACCTGATGTTCTAGTCCAAGCGAGGTTTGAGGTGTCAAATATATCATATTGGATGAAACTGCAACCTATTACTGAACTCAGGTTGCAAGATTACCATATACAGACCTGATGTTCTAGTCCAGGCGAGGTTTGAGGTGTCAAATATATCAGATTGAATGAAACTGCAACATACTACTGAACTTAGGTTGCAAGATTACCATATACAGACCCGATGTTCTCGTCCACGCGAGTTTTGAGGTGTCAACTATATCAGATTGGATGAAACTGCAACCTATTACTGAACTCGAGTTGCAAGATTACCATATGCAGACCTGATTTTCTAGTCCAGGCGAGGTTTGAGGTGTCAAATATATTAAATTGAATAAACTGCAACATACTACTGAACTTAGGTAGCAAGATTACCATATACAGACCCGATGTTCTCGTCCAGGCGAAGTTTAAGGTGTCAAATATATCAGATTGGATGAAACTACAACCTGTTACTGAACTCAGGTTGCAAGATTACCATATACATACCCGATGTTCTCGTCCACACGAGTTTTGAGGTGTCAAATATATCAGATTGGATGAAACTGCAACCTATTACTGAACTCGGGTTGCAAGATTACCATATACAGACCCGTTGTTCTCGTCCAGGCGAGGTTTGAGGTGTCAAATATATTAGATTGGATGAAACTGCAACTTATTACTGAATTCAGGTTGCAAAATTACCATATACAGACCCGATGTTCTCGTCTAAGCGAGGTTTGAGGTGTCAAATATATCAAATTGGATGAAACTGTAACCTATTACTGAACTCAGATTGCAAGATTACCATATACAGGTCCGATGTTCTCGTCCAGGAGAGTTTTGTGGTGTCAAATATATCAGATTGGATGAAACTGCAACCTATTACTGAACTCAGGTTGCAAGATTACCATATACAGACCTGATGTTCTAGTCCAGGCGAGGTTTGAGGTGTCAAATATATCAGATTGAATGAAACTGCAACATACTACTGAACTTAGGTTGCAAGATTACCATATACAGACCCGATGTTCTCGTCCACGCGAGGTTTGAGGTGTCAACTATATCAGATTGGATGAAACTGCAACCTATTACTGAACTCGGGTTGCAAGATTACCATATGCAGACCTGATGTTCTAGTCCAGGCGAGGTTTGAGGTGTCAAATATATTAAGTTGAATGAAAGTGCAACATACTACTGAACTTAGGTAGCAAGATTACCATATACAAACCCGATGTTCTCGTCCAGGCGAAGTTTAAGGTGTCAAATATATCAGATTGGATGAAACTACAACATGTTAATGAACTCAGGTTGCAAGATTACCATATACAGACCCGATATTCTCGTCCACACGAGTTTTGAGGTGTCAAATATATCAGATTGGATGAAACTGCAACCTATTACTGAACTCAGGTTGCAATTACCATATACAGACCTGATGTTCTCTTCTAGGAGAGGTTTGAGGTGTCAAATATATCCGATTGGATGAAACTGCAACCTATTACTGAACTCATGTTGCAAAATTACCATATACAGACCCGATGTTCTCGTCCAGGCGAGGTTTGAGGTGTCAAATATATCAGATTGGATGAAACTGCA
>NC_039362.1:120422095-120432977 GCF_003573695.1 Papaver somniferum
TAGGTAGCAAGATTACCATATACAGACCCGATGTTCTCGTCCAGGCGAAGTTTAAGGTGTCAAATATATCAGATTGGATGAAACTACAACCTGTTACTGAACTCAGGTTGCAAGATTACCATATACATACCCGATGTTCTCGTCCACACGAGTTTTGAGGTGTCAAATATATCAGATTGGATGAAACTGCAACCTATTACTGAACTCGGGTTGAAAGATTACCATATACAGACCCGTTGTTCTCGTCCAGGCGAGGTTTGAGGTGTCAAATATATTAGATTGGATGAAACTGCAACTTATTACTGAATTCAGGTTGCAAAATTACCATATACAGACCCGATGTTCTCGTCTAAGCGAGGTTTGAGGTGTCAAATATATCAAATTGGATGAAACTGTAACCTATTACTGAACTCAGATTGCAAGATTACCATATACAGGTACGATGTTCTCGTCCAGGAGAGTTTTGTGGTGTCAAATATATCAGATTGGATGAAACTGCAACCTATTACTGAACTCAGGTTGCAAGATTACCATATACAGACCTGATGTTCTAGTCCAGGCGAGGTTTGAGGTGTCAAATATATCAGATTGAATGAAACTGCAACATACTACTGAACTTAGGTTGCAAGATTACCATATACAGACCCGATGTTCTCGTCCACGCGAGGTTTGAGGTGTCAACTATATCAGATTGGATGAAACTGCAACCTATTACTGAACTCGGGTTGCAAGATTACCATATGCAGACCTGATGTTCTAGTCCAGGCGAGGTTTGAGGTGTCAAATATATTAAATTGAATGAAAGTGCAACATACTACTGAACTTAGGTAGCAAGATTACCATATACAGACCCGATGTTCTCGTCCAGGCGAAGTTTGAGGTGTCAAATATATCATATTGAATGAAACTACAACCTGTTACTGAACTCAGGTTGCAAGATTACCATATACAGACCCGATGTTCTCGTCCACACGAGTTTTGAGGTGTCAAATATATCAGATTGGAGGAAACGGCAACCTATTACTGAACTCGGGTTGCAAGATTACCATATACAGACCCGAATTTCTCGTCCAGGTGAGGTTTGAGGTGTCAAATATATCAGATTGGATGAAACGGCAACTTATTACTGAATTCAGGTTGCAAGATTACCATATACAGACCCGATGTTCTCGTCCAGGCGAGGTTTGAGGTGTCAAATATATCAAATTGGATAAAACTGCAACCTATTACTGAACTCAGGTTGCAAGATTACCATATACATACCCGATGTTCTCGTCTCTATGAGGTTTGAGGTGTCAAATATATCAGATTGGATGAAACTACAACCTATTACTGAACTCAGGTTGCAAGATTACCATATAAAGATCTTATGTTCTCGTCCACGCGACGTTTGAGGTGTCAAATATATCAGATTGGATGAAACTGCAACCTATTACTGAACTCGGGTTGCAAGATTACCATATGCAGACCTGATTTTCTAGTCCAGGAGAGGTTTGAGGTGTCAAATATATCAGATTGAATGAACCTCCAATATTTTACTGAACTTAGGTTGCAAGATTACCATATACCGACCCGATGTTCTCGTCCAGGCGAGGTTTGAGGTGTCAAATATATCAGATTGGATGAAGCTGCAACCTATTACTGAACTCAGGTTGCAAGATTACCATATACATACCCGATGTTCTCGTCCAGGCGAGGTTTGAGGTGTCAAATATATCAGATTAGATGAAACTACAACCTATTACTGAACTCAGGTTGCAAAATTACCATATACAGACCCGATGTTCTCGTCCATGCGAGGTTTGAGGTGTTAAATATATCAGATTTGATGAAACTGCAACCTGTTACTGAACTCAGGTTGCAAAATTACCATATACAGACCCGATGTTCTCTTCCATGCGAGGTTTGAGGTGTTAAATATATCAGATTAGATGAAACTGCGACCTATTACTGAACTCAGGTTGCAAAATTACCATATACAGACCAGATGTTCTCGTCCAAACGAGGTTTGAGCTGTCAAATATATCAGATTGGATGAACCTGCAACCTATTATTGAACTCAAGTTGCAATTACCATATACAGACCCGATGTTCTCGTCCAGGCGAGGTTTGAGGTGTCCAATATATCAGATTGCATGAAACTGCAACGTATTACTGAATTCAGGTTGCAAGATTACTATATACAGACCCGATGTTCTCTTCCAAGCGAGGTTTGAGGTGTCAAATATATCAAATTGGATGAAACTGCAACCTATTACTGAACTCAGATTGCAAGATTACCATATACAGGTCCGATGTTCTCGTCGAGGAGAGGTTTGTGGTGTCAAATATATCAGATTGGATGAAACTACAACCTATTACTGAACTCAGGTTGCAAGAATACCATATACAGACCTGATGTTCTAGTCCAGACGAGGTTTGAGGTGTCAAATATATCAGATTGAATGAAACTGCAACATACTACTGAACTTAGGTTGCAAGATTACCATATACAGACCCGATGTTCTCGTCCACGGGAGGTTTGAGGTGTCAACTATATCAGATTGGATGAAACTGCAACCTATTACTGAACTTGGGTTGCAAGATTATCATATGCAGACCTGATGTTCTAGTCCAGGCGAGGTTTGAGGTGTCAAATATATTAAATTGAATGAAACTGCAACATACTACTGAACTTAGGTAGCAAGATTACCATATACAGACCCGATGTTCTCGTCCAGGCGAAGTTTGAGGTGTCAAATATATCAGATTGGATGAAACTACAACCTGTTACTGAACTCAGGTTGCAAGATTACCATATACAGACCCGATGTTCTCGTCCACACGAGTTTTGAGGTGTCAAATACATCAGATTGGATGAAACTGCAACCTATTACTGAATTCAGGTTGCAAGATTACCATATACAGACCCGATGTTCTCGTCTAGGCGAGGTTTGAGGTGTCAAATATATCAAATTGGATGAAACTGTAACCTATTACTGAACTCAGATTGCAAGATTACAATATACAGGTCCGATGTTCTCGTCCGGGAGAGGTTTGTGGTGTCAAATATATCAGATTGGATGAAACTGCAACCTATTACTGAACTCAGGTTGCAATATTACCATATACAGACCTGATGTTCTAGTCCAGGCGAGGTTTGAGGTGTCAAATATATCAGATTGAATGAAACTGCAACATACTACTGAACTTAGGTTGCAAGATTACCATATACAGACCCGATGTTCTCGTCCACGCGAGGTTTGAGGTGTCAACTATATCAGATTGGATGAAACTGCAACCTATTACTGAACTCGGGTTGCAAGATTACCATATGCAGACCTGATGTTCTAGTCCAGGCGAGGTTTGAGGTGTCAAATATATCAGATTGAATGAAACTGCAACATACTACTGAACTTAGGTTGCAAGATTACCATATACAGACCCGATGTTCTCGTCCAGGCGAAGTTTGAGGTGTAAAATATATGAGATTGGATGAAACTACAACCTATTACTGAACTCAGGTTGCAAGATTACCATATACAGACCCGATGTTCTCGTCCACGCGAGGTTTGAGGTGTCAAATATATCAGATTGGATGAAACTGCAACCTATTACTGAACTCGGGTTGCAAGATTACCATATACAGACCCGATGTTCTCGTCCAGGCGAGGTTTGAGGTGTCAAATATATTAGATTGGATGAACTTGCAACGTATTACTGAATTCAGGTTGCAAGATTACCATATACAGACCCGATGTTCTCGTCTAGGCGAGGTTTGAAGTGTCAAATATATCAAATTGGATGAAACTGTAACCTATTACTGAACTCAGATTGCAAGATTACCATATGCAGGTCCGATGTTCTCGTCCAGGAGAGGTTTGTGGTGTCAAATATATCAGATTGGATGAAACTGCAACCTATTACTGAACTCAGGTTGCAAGATTACCATATACAGACCTGATGTTCTAGTCCAGGCGAGGTTTGAGGTGTCAAATATATCAGATTGAATGAAACTGCAACATACTACTGAACTTAGGTTGCAAGATTACCATATACAGACCCGATGTTCTCGTCCACGCGAGGTTTGAGGTGTCAACTATATCAGATTGGATGAAACTGCAACCTATTACTGAACTCGGGTTGCAAGATTACCATATGCAGACCTGATGTTCTAGTCCAGGCGAGGTTTGAGGTGTCAAATATATTAAGTTGAATGAAAGTGCAACATACTACTGAACTTAGGTAGCAAGATTACCATATACAAACCCGATGTTTTCGTCCAGGCGAAGTTTGAGGTGTCAAATATATCAGATTGGATGAAACTACAACATGTTACTGAACTCAGGTTGCAAGATTACCATATACAGACCCGATATTCTCGTCCACACGAGTTTTGAGGTGTCAAATATATCAGATTGGATGAAACTGCAACCTATTACTGAACTCGGGTTGCAAGATTACCATATACAGACCCGATGTTCTCGTCCAGGCGAGGTTTGAGGTGTCAAATATATCAGATTGGATGAAACTGCAAATTATTATTGAACTCAGGTTGCAAGATTACCATATACAGACCCGATGTTCTCGTCCAGGCGAGGTTTGAGGTGTCAAATATATCAAATTGGATGAAACTGCAACCTATTACTGAACTCAGGTTGCAAGATTACCATATACAGGTCTGATGTTCTCGTCCAAGAGAGGTTTCAGGTGTCAAATATATCAGATTTGATGAAACTGCAACCTATTACTGAACTCAGGTTGCAAGATTACCATATACATACCCGATGTTCTCGTCTCTATGAGGTTTGAGGTGTCAAATATATCAGATTGGATGAAACTACAACCTATTACTGAACTCAGGTTGCAAGATTACCATATAAAGATCCGATGTTCTCGTCCACGTGACGTTTGAGGTGTCAAATATATCAGATTGGATGAAACTGCAACCTATTACTGAACTCGGGTTGCAAGATTACCATATGCAGACCTGATTTTCTAGTCCAGGCAAAGTTTGAGGTGTCAAATATATCAGATTGAATGAACCTCCAACATTTTACTGAAATTAGGTTGCAAGATTACCATATACCGACCCGATGTTCTCGTCCAGGCGAGGTTTGAGGTGTCAAATATATCAGATTGGATGAAGCTGCAACCTATTACTGAACTCAGGTTGCAAGATTACCATATACATACCCGATGTTCTCGTCCAGGCGAGGTTTGAGATGTCAAATATATCAGATTAGATGAAACTACAACCTATTACTGAACTCAGGTTGCAAAATTACCATATACAGACCCGATGTTCTCGTCCATGCGAGGTTTGAGGTGTTAAATATATCATATTGGATGAAACTGCAACCTGTTACTGAACTCAGGTTGCAAAATTACCATATACAGACCCGATGTTCTCGTCCATGCGAGGTTTGAGGTGTTAAATATATCAGATTGGATGAAACTGCAACCTATTACTGAACTCATGTTGCAAAATTACCATATACAGACCAGATGCTCTCGTCCAAACGAGTTTTGAGATGTCAAATATATCAGATTGGATGAACCTGCAACCTATTACTGAACTCAGGTTGCAATTACCATATACAGACCCGATGTTCTCGTCCAGGCGAGGTTTGAGGTGTCCAATATATCAGATTGCATGAAACTGAAACGTATTACTGAATTCAGGTTGCAAGATTACCATATACAGACCCGATGTTCTCGTCCAAGCGAGGTTTGAGGTGTCAAATATATCAAATTGGATGAAACTGCATACTATTACTGAACTCAGATTGCAAGATTACCATATACAGGTCTGATGTTCTCGTCGAGGAGAGGTTTGTGGTGTCAAATATATCAGCTTGGATGATACTACAACCTATTACTGAACTCAGGTTGCAAGACTACCATATACAGACCTGATGTTCTAGCCCAGGCGAGGTTTGAGGTGTCAAATATATCAGATTGAATGAAACTGCAACATACTAATGAACTTAGGTTGCAAAATTACCATATACAGACCCGATGTTCTCATCCACGCGAGGTTTGAGGTGTCAACTATATCAGATTGGATGAAACTGCAACCTATTACTGAACTCGGGTTGCAAGATTACCATATGCAGACCTGATGTTCTAGTCCAGGCGAGGCTTGAGGTGTCAAATATATTAAATTGAATGAAACTGCAACATACTACTGAATTTAGGTAGCAAGATTACCATATACAGACCCGATGTTCTCGTCCAAGCGAAGTTTGAGGTGTCAAATATATCAGATTGGATGAAACTATAACCTATTACTGAACTCAAGTTGCAAGATTACCATATACAGACCCGATGTTCTCGTCCAGGCGAGGTTTGAGGTGTCAAATATATCAAATTGGATGAAACTGCAACCTATTACTGAACTCACGTTGCAAGATTACCATATACAGGTCTGATGTTCTCGTCCAGGAGAGGTTTCAGGTGTCAAATATATCAGATTTGATGAAACTGCAACCTATTACTGAACTCAGGTTACAAGATTACCATATACATACCCGATGTTCTCGTATCTATGAGGTTTGAGATGTCAAATATATCAGATTGGATGAAACTGCAACCTATTACTGAACTCAGGTTGCAAGATTACCATATAAAGATCTGATGTTCTCGTCCACGCGACGTTTGAGGTGTCAAATATATCAGATTGGATGAAACTGCAACCTATTACTGAACTCGGGTTGCAAGATTACCATATGCAGACCTGATTTTCTAGTCCAGGCGAGGTTTGAGGTGTCAAATATATCAGATTGAATGAACCTCAAACATTTTACTGAAATTAGGTTGCAAGATTACCATATACCGACCCGATGTTCTCGTCCAGGCGAGGTTTGAGGTGTCAAATATATCAGATTGGATGAAGCTGCAACCTATTACTGAACTCAGGTTGCAAGATTACCATATACTTAGCCGATGTTCTCGTCCAGGCGAGGTTTGAGATGTCAAATATATCAGATTAGGTGAAACTACAACCTATTACTGAACTCAGGTTGCAAAATTACCATATACAGACCCGATGTTCTCGTCCATGCGAGGTTTGAGGTGTTAAATATATCAGATTGGATGAACCTGCAACCTATTACTGAACTCAGGTTGCAATTACCATATACAGACCCGATGTTCTCGTCTAGGCGAGGTTTGAGGTGTCCAATATATCAGATTGCATGAAACTGAAACGTATTACAGAATTCAGGTTGCAAGATTACCATATACAGACCCGATGTTCTCGTCCAAGCGAGGTTTGAGGTGTCAAATATATCAAATTGGATGAAACTGCAACCTATTACTGAACTCAGATTGCAAGATTACCATATACAGGTCCGATGTTCTCGTCGAGGAGAGGTTTGTGGTGTCAAATATATCAAATTGGATGAAACTGCAACCTATTACTGAACTCAGGTTGCAAGATTACCATATACAGGTCTGATGTTCTCGTCCAGGAGAGGTTTCAGGTGTCAAATATATCAGATTGGATAAAACTGCAACCTATTACTGAACTCAGGTTGCAAGATTACCATATAAATACCCGATGTTCTCGTCTCTATGAGGTTTGAGGTGTCAAATATATCAGATTGGATGAAACTACAACCTATTACTGAACTAAGGTTGCAAGATTACCATATAAAGACCCGATGTTCTCGTCCACGCGAGGTTTGAGGTGTCAAATATATCAGATTGGATGAAATTGCAACCTATTACTGAACTCGGGTTGCAAGATTACCATATGCAGACCTGATTTTCTAGTCCAGGCGAGGTTTGAGGTGTCAAATATATCAGATTGAATGAACCTCCAACATTTTACTGAACTTAGGTTGTAAGATTACCATATACCGACCCGATGTTCTCGTCCAGGCGAGGTTTGAGGTGTCAAATATATCAGATTGGATGAAGCTGCAACCTATTACTGAACTCAGGTTGCAAGATTACCATATACAGACCCGATGTTCTCGTCCAGGCGAGGTTTGAGGTGTCAAATATATCAGATTGGATGAAACTGCAACCTATTACTGAACTCAGGTTGCAATTACCATATACAGACCTGATGTTCTCTTCCAGGAGAGGTTTGAGGTGTCAAATATATCCGATTGGATGAAACTGCAACCTATTACTGAACTCAGGTTGCAATTACCATATACATACCCGATGTTGTCGTCCAGGCGAGGTTCGAGGTGTCAAATATATCATATTGGATGAAACTACAACCTATTACTGAACTCAGGTTGCAAGATTACCATATATAGACCTGATGTTCTAGTCCAGGCGAGGTTTGAGGTGTCAAATATATCATATAGAATGAAACTGCAACATACTACTGAACTTAGGTTGCAAGATTACCATATACAGACCCGATGTTCTCTTCCACGCAAGGTTTGAGGTGTCAACTATATCATATTGGATGAAACTGCAACCTATTACTGAACTCGGGTTGCAAGATTTCCATATGAAGACCTGATGTTCTATTCCAGACGAGGTTTGAGGTGTCAAATATATCAGATTGGATGAAACTACAACCTATTACTGAACTCAGGTTGCAAGATTACCATATTCAGACCCGATGTTCTCGTCCACGCGAGGTTTGAGGTGTCAAATATATCAGATTGGATTTAACTACAACCTATTACTGAACTCAGGTTGGAAGATTACTATATACAGACCCGATGTTCTCGTCCACGCGAGGTTTGAGGTGTCAAATATATCAGATTGGATGAAACTGCAACCTATTACTGAACTCGGGTTGTAAGATTACCATATACAGACCCGATGTTCTCGTCCAGGCGAGGTTTGAGGTGTCAAATATATCAGATTGGATGAAACTGCAACCTATTACTGAACCCGGGTTGCAAGATTACCATATGCAGACCTGATGTTCTAGTCCAAGCGAGGTTTGAGGTGTCAAATATATCATATTGGATGAAACTGCAACCTATTACTGAACTCAGGTTGCAAGATTACCATATACAGACCTGATGTTCTAGTCCAGGCGAGGTTTGAGGTGTCAAATATATCAGATTGAATGAAACTGCAACATACTACTGAACTTAGGTTGCAAGATTACCATATACAGACCCGATGTTCTCGTCCACGCGAGGTTTGAGGTGTCAACTATATCAGATTGGATGAAACTGCAACCTATTACTGAACTCGGGTTGCAAGATTACCATATGCAGACCTGATGTTCTAGTCCAGGCGAGGTTTTAGGTGTCAAATATATTAAATTGAATGAAAGTGCAACATACTACTGAACTTAGGTAGCAAGATTACCATATACAGACCCGATGTTCTCGTCCAGGCGAAGTTTGAGGTGTCAAATATATCATATTGAATGAAACTACAACCTGTTACTGAACTCAGGTTGCAAGATTACCATATACAGACCCGATGTTCTCGTCTACACGAGTTTTGAGGTGTCAAATATATCAGATTGGATGAAACTGCAACCTATTACTGAACTCGGGTTGCAAGATTACTTTATACAGACCCGATGTTCTCGTCCAGGCGAGGTTTGAGGTGTCAAATATATCAGATTGGATGAAACGGCAACTTATTACTGAATTCAGGTTGCAAGATTACCATATACAGACCCGATGTTATCGTCCAGGCGAGGTTTGAGGTGTCAAATATATCAAATTGGATGAAACTGCAACCTATTACTGAACTCAGGTTGCAAGATTACCATATACATACCCGATGTTCTCGTCTCTATGAGGTTTAAGGTGTCAAATATATCAGATTGGATGAAACTACAACCTATTACTGAACTCAGGTTGCAAGATTACCATATAAATATCCGATGTTCTCGTCCACGCGACGTTTGAGGTGTCAAATATATCAGATTGGATGAAACTGCAACCTATTACTGAACTCGGGTTGCAAGATTACCATATGCAGACCTGATTTTCTAGTCCAGGCGAGGTTTGAGGTGTCAAATATATCAGATTGAATGAACCTCCAACATTTTACTGAACTTAGGTTGCAAGATTACCATATACCGACCCGATGTTCTCGTCCAGGCGAGGTTTGAGGTGTCAAATATATCAGATTGGATGAAGCTGCAACCTATTACTGAACTCAGGTTGCAAGATTACCATATACAGACCCGATGTTCTCGTCCAGGCGAGGTTTGAGGTGTCAAATATATCAGATTAGATGAAACTACAACCTATTACTGAACTCAGGTTGCAAAATTACCATATACAGACCCGATGTTCTCGTCCATGCGAGGTTTGAGGTGTTAAATATATCAGATTGGATGAAACTGCAACCTATTACTGAACTCAGGTTGCAAAATTACCATATACAGACTCGATGTTCTCGTCCATGTGAGGTTTGAGATGTTAAATATATCAGATTTGATGAAACTGCAACCTATTACTGAACTCAGGTTGCAATTACCATATAAAACCCGATGTTCTCGTCCCGGCGAGCTTTGAGGTGTCAAAAATATCAGATTGGATGAAACTGCAACTTATTACTGAACTTATGTTGCAAGATGACGATATACAGACCAGATGTTCTCGTCCAAACGAGGTTTGAGCTGTCAAATATATCAGATTGGATGAACCTCCAACCTATTACTGAACTCAGGTTGCAATTACCATATACAGACCCGATGTTCTCGTCCAGGCGAGGTTTGAGGTGTCCAATATATCAGATTGGATAAAACTGCAATGTATTACTGAATTCAGGTTGCAAGATTACCATATACAGACCCGATGTTTTCGTCCAAGCGAGGTTTGAGGTGTCAAATATATCAAATTGGATGAAACTGCAACCTATTACTGAACTCAGGTTGCAAGATTACCATATACAGACCCGATGTTCTCGTTCACGCGAGGTTTGAGGTGTCAAATATATCAGATTGGATGAA
>NC_039362.1:120433026-120434603 GCF_003573695.1 Papaver somniferum
ATACAGACCCGATGTTCTCGTCCAGGCGAGGTTTGAGGTGTCAAATATATCAGATTGGATGAAACTACAACGTATTACTGAATTCAGGTTGCAAGATTGCCATATACAGACCCGATGTTCTCGTCCAGGCGAGGTTTGGGGTGTCAAATATATCAAATTGGATGAAACTGCAACCTACTACTAAACTCAGGTTGCAAGATTACCATATACAGGTCCGATGGTCTCGTCCAGAAGAGGTTTTAGGTGTCAAATATATCAGATTGGATGAAACTGCAACCTATTACTGAACTCAGGTTGCAAGATTACCATATACAGACCAGATGTTCTAGTCCAGGAGAGGTTTGAGGTGTCAAATATATCAGATTGAATGAAACTGCAACATACTACTGAACTTAGGTTGCAAGATTACCATATACAGACCCGATTTCCTCGTCCACGTGAGTTTTGAGGTGTCAACTATATCAGATTGGATGAAACTGCAACCTATTACTGAACTCGGGTTGCAAGATTACCATATGCAGACCTGATGTTCTAGTCCAGGCGAGGTTTGAGGTGTCAAATATATATCAGATTGAATGAAACTGCAACATACTACTGAACTTAGGTTGCAAGATTACCATATACAGACCCGATGTTCTCGTCCAGGCGAAGTTTGAGGTGTAAAATATATGAGATTGGATGAAACTACAACCTATTACTGAACTCAGGTTGCAAGATTACCATATACAAACCAGATGTTCTCGTCCACGCGAGGTTTGAGGTGTCAAATATATCAGACTGGATGAAACTGCAACCTATTACTGAACTCGGGTTGCAAGATTACCATATACGAAGCCGATGTTCTCGTCCAGGCGAGGTTTGAGGTGTCAAATATATCAGATTGGAGAAACTGCAACTTATTACTGAATTCAGGTTGCAAGATTACCATATACAGACCCGATGTTCTCGTCCAGGCCAGGTTTGAGGTGTCAAATATATCAAATTGGATGAAACTGCAACCTATTACTGAACTCAGTTTGCAAGATTACCGTATACAGACACGATGTTCTCGTTCACGCGAGGTTTGAGGTGTCAAATATATCAGATTGGATGAAACTGAAACTTATTACTGAACTCGGGTTGCAAGATAACCATATGCAGACCTGATGTTCTAGTCCAGGCGAGGTTTGAGGTGTCAAATATATTAAATTGAATGAAACTGCAACATACTACTGAACTTAGGTAGCAAGATTACCATATACAGACCCGATGTTCTCGTCCTGGCGAAGTTTGAGGTGTCAAATATATCAGATTGGATGAAACTACAACCTGTTACTGAACTCAAGTTGCAAGATTACCATATACAGACCCGATGTTCTCGTCCACGCGAGTTTTGAGGTGTCAAATATATCAGATTGGATGAAACTTCAACCTATTACTGAACTCGGGTTGCAAGATTACCATATACAGACCTGATGTTCTCGTCCAGGCGAGGTTTGAGGTGTCAAATATATCAGATTGGATGAAACTGCAACTTATTACTGAATTCAGGTTGCAAGATTACCATATACAGACCCGATGTTCTCGTCCAGGCGAGG
>NC_039362.1:120434613-120436487 GCF_003573695.1 Papaver somniferum
CAACCTATTACTGAACTCAGGTTGCAAGATTACCATATACAGACCCGATGTTCTCGTCCAGGCGAGGTTTGAGGTGTCAAATATATCAGATTGGATGAAACTGCAACTTATTACTGAATTCAGGTTGCAAGATTACCATATACAGACCCGATGTTCTCGTCCAGGCGAGGTTTGAGGTGTCAAATATATAAAATTGAATGAAACTGCAAACCTATTACTGAACTCAGGTTGCATGATTACCATATACAGGTCTGATGTTCTCGTCCAGAAGAGGTTTCAGGTGTCAAATATATCAGATTGGATAAAACTGCAACCTATTACTGAACTCAGGTTGCAAGATTACCATATAAATACCCGATGTTCTCGTCTCTATGAGGTTTGAGGTGTCAAATATATCATATTGGATGAAACTACAACCAATTACTGAACTAAGGTTGCAAGATTACCATATAAAGACCCGATGTTCTCGTCCACGCGAGGTTTGAAGTGTCAAATATATCAGATTGGATGAAACTGCAACCTATTACTGAACTCGGGTTGCAAGATTACCATATGCAGACCTGATTTTCTAGTCCAGGCGAGGTTTGAGGTGTCAAATATATCAGATTGAATGAACCTCCAACATTTTACTGAACTTAGGTTGCAAGAGTACCATATACCGACCCGATGTTCTCGTCCAGGCGAGGTTTGAGGTGTCAAATATATCAGATTGGATGAAGCTGTAACCTATTGCTGAACTCAGGTTGCAAGATTACCATATACAGACTCGATGTTCTCGTCCATGCGAGTTTTGAGATGTTAAATATATCAGATTGGATGAAACTGCAACCTATTATTGAACTCAGGTTGCAATTACCATATACAAACCCGATGTTCTCGTCCCGACGAGGTTTGAGGTGTCAAAAATATCAGATTGGATGAAACTGCAACTTATTACTGAACTTATGTTGCAAGATGACGATATACAGACCAGATGTTCTCGTCCAAACGAGGTTTTAGTTGTCAAATATATCAGATTGGATGAACCTACAACCTATTACTGAACTCAGGTTGCAATTACCATATACAGACCCGATGTTCTCGTCCAGGCGAGGTTTGAGGTGTCCAATATATCAGATTGGATGAAACTGCAAAGTATTACTGAATTCAGGTTGCAAGATTACCATATACAGACCCGATGTTCTCGTCCAAGCGAGGTTTGAGGTGTCAAATATATCAAATTGGATGAAACTGCAACCTATTACTGAACTCAGGTTGCAAGATTACCATATACAGACCCGATGTTCTCGTCCAGGCGAGGTTTGAGGTGTCAAATATATCAGATTAGATGAAACTACAACCTATTACTGAACTCAGGTTGCAAAATTACCATATACAGACCCGATGTTCTCGTCCATGCGAGGTTTGAGGTGTTAAATATATCAGATTGCATGAAACTGCAACCTATTACTGAACTCAGGTTGCAAAATTACCATATACAGACTCGATGTTCTCGTCCATGCGAGGTTTGAGATGTTAAATATATCAGATTGGATGAAACTGCAACCTATTACTGAACTCAGGTTGCAATTACCATATACAAAACCAATGTTCTCGTCCCGGAGAGGTTTGAGGTGTCAAAAATATCAGATTGGATGAAACTGCAACTTATTACTGAACTTATGTTGCAAGATGACGATATACAGACCAGATGTTCTCGTCCAAACGAGGTTTGAGCAGTCAAATATATCAGATTGGATGAACCTGCAACCTATTACTGAACTTAGGTTGCAATTACCATATACAGACCCGATGTTCTCGTCCAGGCGAGGTTTGAGGTGTCCAATATATCAGATTGGATGAAACTGCAACGTATTACTGAATTCAGGTTGCAA
>NC_039362.1:120436586-120442718 GCF_003573695.1 Papaver somniferum
CAACCTATTACTGAACTCAGGTTGCAAGATTACCATATACAGACCCGATGTTCTCGTTCACGCGAGGTTTGAGGTGTAAAATATATCAGATTGGATGAAACTGCAACCTATTACTGAACTCGGGTTGCAAGATTACCATATACAGACCCGATGTGCTCGTCCAGGCGAGGTTTGAGGTGTCAAATATATTAGATTGGATGAAACTACAACGTATTACTGAATTCAGGTTGCAAGATTACCATATACAGACCCGATGTTCTCGTCCAGGCGAGGTTTGAGGTGTCAAATATATTAAATTGGATGAAACTGCAACCTATAACTGAACTCAGGTTGCAAGATTACCATATACAGGTCCGATGGTCTCGTCCAGAAGAGGTTTGAGGTGTCAAATATATCAGATTGGATGAAACTGCAACCTATTACTGAACTCAGGTTGCAAGATTACCATATACAGACCTGATGTTCTAGTCCAGGCGAGGTTTGAGGTGTCAAATATATCAGATTGAATGAAACTGCAACATACTACTGAACTTAGGTTGCAAGATTACCATATATAGACCCGATGTCCTCGTCCACGCGAGGTTTGAGGTGTCAACTATATTAGATTGGATGAAACTGCAACCTATTACTGAACTCGGGTTGCAAGATTACCATATGCAGACCTGATGTTCTAGTCCAGGCGAGGTTTGAGGTGTCAAATATATCAGATTGAATGAAACTGCAACATACTACTGAACTTAGGTTGCAAGATTACCATATACAGACCCGATGTTCTCGTCCAGGCGAAGTTTGAGGTGTAAAATATATGAGATTGGATGAAACTATAACCTATTACTGAACTCAGGTTGCAAGATTACCATATACAGACCCTATGTTCTCGTCCACGCAAGGTTTGAGGTGTCAAATATATCAGATTGGATGAAACTGCAACCTATTACTGAACTCGGGTTGCAAGATTACCATATACAAAGCCGATGTTCTCGTCCAGGCGAGGTTTGAGGTGTCAAATATATCAGATTGGATGAAACTGCAACTTATTACTGAATTCAGGTTGCAAGATTACCATATACAGACCCGATGTTCTCGTCAAGGCCAGGTTTGAGGTGTCAAATATATCAAATTGGATGAAACTGCAACCTATTACTGAACTCAGGTTGCAAGATTACCGTATACTGACCCGATGTTCTCGTTCACGCGAGGTTTGAGGTGTCAAATATATCAGATTGGATGAAACTGCAACCTATTACTGAACTCGGGTTGCAAGATTACCATATACAGACCCGATGTTCTCTTCTCTATGAGGTTTGAGGTGTTAAATATATAATATTGGATGAAACTACAACCTATTACTGAACTCAGGTTGCAAGATTACCATATACAGACCCTATGTTCTCGTCCACGCAAGGTTTGAGGTGTCAAATATATCAGATTGGATGAAACTGCAACCTATTACTGAACTCGGGTTGCAAGATTACCATATACAGACCCTATGTTCTCGTCCACGCAAGGTTTGAGGTGTCAAATATATCAGATTGGATGAAACTGCAACCTATTACTGAACTCGGGTTGCAAGATTACCATATACAAAGCCGATGTTCTCGTCCAGGCGAGGTTTGAGGTGTCAAATATATCAGATTGGATGAAACTGCAACTTATTACTGAATTCAGGTTGCAAGATTACCATATACAGACCCGATGTTCTCGTCAAGGCCAGGTTTGAGGTGTCAAATATATCAAATTGGATGAAACTGCAACCTATTACTGAACTCAGGTTGCAAGATTACCGTATACTGACCCGATGTTCTCGTCCACGCGAGGTTTGAGGTGTCAAATATATCAGATTAGATGAAACTGCAACCTATTACTGAACTCGGGTTGCAAGGTTACCATATGTAGACCTGATGTTCTAGTCCATGCGAGGTTTGAGGTGTCAAATATATCAGATTGAATGAACCTCCGACCTTTTACTGAACTTAGGTTGCAAGATTACCATATACCGACCCGATGTTCTCGTCCAGGCGAGGTTTGAGGTGTCAAATATATCAGATTGGATAAATCTGCAACCGATTACTGAACTCAGGTTGCAAGATTACCATATACAGACCCGATGTTCTTGTCCAGGCGAAGTTTGAGGTGTCAAATATATCAGATTGGATGAAACTACAACCTATTACTGAACTCAGGTTGCAAATTACTATATACAGACCCGATGTTCTCGTCCAGGCGAGGTTTGATGTGTTAAATATATAAGATTGGATGAAACTGCAACCTATTACTGAACTCAGGTTGCAAATTACTATATACAGACCCGATGTTCTCGTCCAGGCGAGGTTTGATGTGTTAAATATATAAGATTGGATGAAACTGCAACCTATTACTTTACTCAGGTTGCAAATTTACCATATACAGACCCGATGTTCTCGTCCACGCGAGGTTTGAGGTGTCAACTATATCAGATTGGATGAAATTGCAACCTATTACTGAACTCGGATTGCAAGATTACCATATGCAGACCTGATGTTCTAGTCCAGGCGAGGTTTGAGGTGTCAAATATATCAGATTGGATGAAACTGCAAACTATTACTGAACTTAGGTTGCAAGATTATGATATACAGACCCGATGTTCTCGTCCAGGCGAGGTTTGAGGTGTCAAATATATCAAATTGAATGAAACCGCAACCTATTACTGAACTCAGGTTGCAAGATTACGATATACAGACCCTATGTTCCCGTCCAGGCGAGGTTTGAGGTGTCAAATATATCAGATTGGATGAAACTGCAACTTATTACTGAACTTATGTTGCAAGATGACGATATACAGATCAGATGTTCTCGTCCAAACGAGGTTTGAGCTGTCAAATATATCAGATTGGATGAACCTGCAACCTATTACTGAACTCAGGTTGCAATTACCATATACAGACCCGATGTTCTCGTCCAAGCGAGGTTTGAGGTGTCCAATATATCAGATTGGATGAAACTGCAACGTATTACTGAATTCAGGTTGCAAGATTACCATATACAGACCCGATGTTCTCGTCCAAGCGAGGTTTGAGGTGTCAAATATATCAAATTGGATGAAACTGCAACCTATTACTGAACTCAGGTTGCAAGATTACCATATACAGACCCGATGTTCTCGTTCACGCGAGGTTTGAGGTGTCAAATATATCAGATTGGATGAAACTGCAACCTATTACTGAACTCGGGTTGCAAGATTACCATATACAGACCCGATGTTCACGTCCAGGCGAGGTTTGAGGTGTCAAATATATTAGATTGGATGTAACTTCAACGTATTACTGAATTCAGGTTGCAAGATTACCATATACAAACCCGATGTTCTCGTCCAGGCGAGGTTTGAGGTGTCAAATATATTAAATTGGATGAAACTGCAACCTATAACTGAACTCAGGTTGCAAGATTACCATATACAGGTCCGATGGTCTCGTCCAGAAGAGGTTTGAGGTGTCAAATATATCAGATTGGATGAAACTGCAACCTATTACTGAACTCAGGTTGCAAGATTACCATATACAGACCTGATGTTCTAGTCCAGGCGAGGTTTGAGGTGTCAAATATATCAGATTGAATGAAACTGCAACGTACTACTGAACTTAGGTTGCAAGATTACCATATACAGACCCGATGTCCTCGTCCACGCGAGGTTTGAGGTGTCAACTATATCAGATTGGATGAAACTGCAACCTATTACTGAACTCGGGTTACAAGATTACCATATGCAGACCTGATGTTCTAGTCCAGGCGAGGTTTGAGGTGTCAAATATATCAGATTGAATGAAATTGCAACATACTACTGAACTTAGGTTGCAAGATTACCATATACAGACCCGATGTTCTCGTCCAGGCGAAGTTTGAGGTGTAAAATATATGAGATTGGATGAAACTACAACCTATTACTGAACTCAGGTTGCAAGATTACCATATACAGACCCTATGTTCTCGTCCACGCGAGGTTTGAGGTGTCAAATATATCAGATAGGATGAAACTGCAACCTATTACTGAACTCGGGTTGCAAGATTACCATATACAAAGCCGATGTTCTCGTCCAGGCGAGGTTTGAGGTGTCAAATATATCAGATTGGATGAAACTGCAACTTATTACTGAATTCAGGTTGCAAGATTACCATATACATACCCGATGTTCTCGTCCAGCCCAGGTTTGAGGTGTCAAATATATCAAATTGGATGAAACTGCAACCTATTACTGAACTCAGGTTGCAAGATTACCGTATACAGACCCGATGTTCTCGTTCAAGCGAGGTTTGAGGTGTCAAATATATCATATTGGATGAAACTGCAACCTATTACTGAACTCGGGTTGCAAGATTACCATATACAGACCGGATGTTCTCTTCTCTATGAGGTTTGAGGTGTTAAATATATAATATTGGATGAAACTACAACCTATTACTGAACTCAGGTTGCAAGATTACCATATACAGACCCGATGTTCTCGTCCACGCGTGGTTTGAGGTGTCAAATATATCAGATTGGATGAAACTGCAACCTATTACTGAACTCGGGTTGCAAGGTTACCATATGCAGACCTGATGTTCTAGTCCATGCGAGGTTTGAGGTGTCAAATATATCAGATTGAATGAACCTCCGACCTTTTACTGAACTTAGGTTGCAAGATTACCATATACCGACCCGATGTTCTCGTCCAGGCGAGGTTTGAGGTGTCAAATATATCAGATTGGATGAATCTGCAACCGATTACTGAACTCAGGTTGCAAGATTACCATATACAGACCCGATGTTCTCGTCCAGGCGAAGTTTGAGGTGTCAAATATATCAGATTGGATGAAACTACAACCTATTACTGAACTCAGGTTACAAATTACTATATACAGACCCGATGTTCTCGTCCAGGCGAGGTTTGAGGTGTTAAATATATAAGATTGGATGAAACTGCAACCTATTACTTTACTCAGGTTGCAAATTTACCATATACAGACCCGATGTTCTCGTCCACGCGAGGTTTGAGGTGTCAACTATATCAGATTGGATGAAATTGCAACCTATTACTGAACTCGGATTGCAAGATTACCATATGCAGACCTGATGTTCTAGTCCAGGCGAGGTTTGAGGTGTCAAATATATCAGATTGAATGAAACTGCAAACTATTACTGAACTTAGGTTGCAAGATTATGATATACAGACCTGATGTTCTCGTCCTGGCGAGGTTTGAGGTGTCAAATATATCAAATTGAATGAAACCGCAACCTATTACTGAACTCAGGTTGCAAGATTACGATATACAGACCCGATGTTCCCGTCCAGGCGAGGTTTGAGGTGTCAAATATATCAAATTGGATGAAACCGCAACCTATTACTGAACTCAGGTTGCAAGATTACCATATAGATACCTGATGTTCTCGTCCAGGCGAGGTTTGAGGTGTCAAATATATCAGATTGGATGAAACAGCAACCTATTACTGAACTCGGGTTGCAAGATTACCATATACAGAACAGATGTTCTCGTCCATGCGAGGTTTGAGGTGTCAAATATATCAGATTGGATGAAACTACAACCTATTACTGAACTCAGGTTGCAAAATTACCATATACAGACCCGATGTTCTCGTCTATGCGAGGTTTGAGGTGTTAAATATTTCAGATTGGATGAAACTGCAACCTATTACTGAACTCAGGTTGGAATTACCATATACAAACCCGATGTTCTCGTCCCGGCGAGGTTTGAGGTGTCAAATATATCAGATTGGATGAAACTGCAACTTATTACTGAACTTATGTTGCAAGATGACGATATACAGACCAGATGTTCTCGTCCAAAAGAGGTTTGAGCTGTCAAATATATCAGAATGGATGAACCTGCAACCTATTACTGAACTCAGGTTGCAATTACCATATACATACCCGATGTTCTCGTCCACGCGACGTTTGAGGTGTCAAATATATCAGATTGGATGAAACTGCAACCTATTGCTGAACTCAGGTTGCAATTACCATATACATACCCGATGTTCTCGTCCAGGCGAGGTTTGAGGTGTCAAATATATCAGATTGGATGAAACTGCAACCTATTACTAAACTCAGGTTGCAAGATTACCATATACAGACCCGATGTTCTCGTCCCGGCGAG
>NC_039362.1:120442728-120442930 GCF_003573695.1 Papaver somniferum
GATGTTCTCGTCCAGGCGAGGTTTGAGGTGTCAAATATATCAGATTGGATGAAACAGCAACCTATTACTGAACTCGGGTTGCAAGATTACCATATACAGAACAGATGTTCTCGTCCATGCGAGGTTTGAGGTGTCAAATATATCAGATTGGATGAAACTACAACCTATTACTGAACTCAGGTTGCAAAATTACCATATACAG
>NC_039362.1:120442940-120444272 GCF_003573695.1 Papaver somniferum
ATTACCATATACATACCCGATGTTCTCGTCCAGGCGAGGTTTGAGGTGTCAAATATATCAGATTGGATGAAACTGCAACCTATTACTAAACTCAGGTTGCAAGATTACCATATACAGACCCGATGTTCTCGTCCCGGCGAGGTTTGGGTTTCAAATATATCAGATTGGATGAAAATGCAACCTATAACATAACTCAGGTTGCGGTATTACCATATACAGACCCGACGTTCTCGTCCAGGCGAGATTTGAGGTTTCAAATATATCAAATTGAATGAAACCGCAACCTATTACTGAACTCAGGTTGCAAGATTACGATATACAGACCCGATGTTCTCGTCCAGGCGAGGTTTGAGGTGTCAAATATATCAGATTGGATGAAACAGCAACCTATTACTGAACTCGGGTTGCAAGATTACCATATACAGAACAGATGTTCTCGTCCATGCGAGGTTTGAGGTGTCAAATATATCAGATTGGATGAAACTACAACCTATTACTGAACTCAGGTTGCAAAATTACCATATACAGGCCCGATGTTCTCGTCCATGCGAGGTTTGAGGTGTTAAATATTTCAGATTGGATGAAACTGCAACCTATTACTGAACTCAGGTTGCAAGATTACCATATAGATACCTGATGTTCTCGTCCAGGCGTGGTTTGAGGTGTCAAATATATCAGATTGGATGAAACAGCAACCTATTACTGAACTCGGGTTGCAAGATTACCATATACAGAACAGATGTTCTCCTCCATGCGAGGTTTGAGGTGTCAAATATATCAGATTGGATGAAACTACAACCTATTACTGAACTCAGGTTGCAAAATTACCATATACAGACCCGATGTTCTCGTCCATGCGAGGTTTGAGGTGTTAAATATTTCAGATTGGATGAAACTGCAACCTATTACTGAACTCAGGTTGGAATTACCATATACAAACCCGATGTTCTCGTCCCGGCGAGGTTTGAGGTGTCAAATATATATCAGATTGGATGAAACTGCAACCTATTACTGAACTCAGGTTGCAATTACCATATACAGACCCGATGTTCTCGTCCACGCGACGTTTGAGGTGTCAAATATATCAGATTGGATGAAACTGCAACCTATTACTGAACTCGGGTTACAAGATTACCATATACAGACCCGATGTTCTCGTCTAGGCGAGGTTTGAGGTGTCAAATATATCAGATTGGATGAAACTGCAATTTATTACTGAATTCAGGTTGCAAGATTACCATATACAGACCCGATGTTCTCGTCCAGGCGAGGTTTGAGGTGTCAAATATATCAAATTGGATGAAACTGCAACCTATTACTGAACTCAGGTTG
>NC_039362.1:120444282-120459809 GCF_003573695.1 Papaver somniferum
AGATGAAACTGCAACCTATTACTAAACTCAGGTTGCAATTACCATATACAGACCCGATGTTCTCGACACGGCGAGGTTTGAGGTGTGAAATATATCAGATTGGATGAAACTGTAACTTATTACTGAACTCATGTTGCAAGATACCATATGTAGACCCGATGTTCTTGTCTCTATGAGGTTTAAGGTGTCAAATATATCAGATTGGATGAAACTACAACCTATTACTAAACTCAGGTTGCAAGATTACCATATACATACCTGATGTTCTCTTCCACGCGAGGTTTGAGGTGTCAAATATATCAGATTGGATGAAATTGCAACCTATTACTGAACTCGGGTTGCAAGATTACCAAATGCAGACCTGATGTTCTAGTCAGACGAGGTTTTAGTTGTCAAATATATCATATTGAATGAACCTCCAACCTTTTACTGAACTTAGGTTGCAAGATTACCATATACAGACCCGATGTTCTCGTCCAGGAGAGGTTTGAGGTGTCAAATATATCAAATTGGATGAAGCTGCAACCTATTACTGAACTTAGGTTGCAAGATTACCATATACAGATCCGATGTTCTCGTCTAGGCGAGGTTTGAGGTGTTAAATATGTCAAATTGGATGAAACTGCAACCTATTACTGAACTCGGGTTGCAAAATTACCATATACAGACCCGATGTTCTCGTCCAGGCGATGTTTGAGGTGTCAAATATATCAGATTGGATGAAACTACAACCTATTACTGAACTCAGGTTGCAAAATTACTATATACAGACCGGATGTTCTCGTCCAGGCGAGGTTTGAGGTGTTAAATATATAAGATTGGATGAAACTGCAACCTATTACTGAACTCAGGTTGCAAAATTACCATATATAGACCCGATGTTCTCGTCCACGCGAGGTTTGAGGTGTCAACTATATCAGATTGGATGAAACTGCAACCTATTACTGAACTCGGGTTGCAAGATTACCATATGCAGACCTGATGTTCTAGTCCATGCGAGGTTTGAGGTGTCAAATATATCAGATTGAATGAAACTGCAAACTATTACTGAACTTAGGTTGCAAGATTACGATATACAGACCCGATGTTCTCGTCCAGGCGAGGTTTGAAGTGTCAAATATATCAAATTGGATGAAACCGCAACCTATTACTGAACTCAGGTTGCAAGATTACCATATAGATACCCGATGTTCTCGTCCAGACGAGGTTTGAGGTGTCAAATATATCAAATTGGATGAAACTGCAACCTATTACTGAACTCGGGTTGCAAGATTACCATTTCCATACTTGATGTTCTCGTCCAGGCGAGGTTTGAGGTGTCAAATATATCAGATTGGATGAAACTACAACCTATTACTGAACTCAGGTTGCAAAATTACCATATACAGTCCCGATATTCTCGTCCATGCGAGGTTTGAGATGTTAAATATATCAGATTGGATGACACTGCAACCTATTACTGAACTCAGGTTGCAACTACCATATACAAACCCGATGTTCTCGTCCCGGCGAGTTTTGAGGTGTCAAATATATCAGATTGGATGGAACTGCAACTTATTACTGAACTTATGTTGCAAGAAGACGATATCCATACCAGATGTTCTCGTCCAAACGAGGTTTGAGCTGTCAAATATATAAGATTGGATGAACCTGCAACCTATTACTGAACTCAGATTGCAATTACCATATACAGACCCGATGTTCTCGTTCAGGAGAGGTTTGAGGTGTCAAATATATCAGATTGGATGAAACTGCAACCTATTACTGAACTCAGATTGAAAGATTACCATATACACACCCGATGTTCTCGTCCAGGCGAGATTCGAGGTGTCAAATATATCATATTGGATGAAATTGCAACCTAATACTAAACTCAGGTTGCAAGATTACCATATACAGACCTGATGTTCTAGTACCGGCGAGGTTTGAGGTGTCAAATATATCAGATTGGATGAAACTGCAACCTATTACTGAACTCAGGTTGCAAAATTACCATATACAGACCCGATGTTCTCGTCCAGGCGAGGTTTGAGGTGTCAAATATATCAGATTGGATGAAACTACAACTATTACAGAACTCAGGTTGCAAGAATACCATATACAGATCCGATATTCTCGTCCAGGCGAGGTTTTAGGTGTCAAATATATCAGATTTGATGAAACTGCAACCTATTACTTAACTCAGGTTGCAAGATTACCATATATAGTCCCGATGTTCTCGTCTAGGTGAGGTTTGAGGTGTCAAATATATCAGATTGAATGAAACTGCAACCTATTACTGAACTCAGGTTGCAAGATTACCATAAACAAACCCGATGTTCTCGGCTAGGCGAGGTTTGAGGTGTCAAATATATCAGATTGGATGAAACTACAACCTATTACTGAACTCAGGTTGCAAAATTACCATATACAGACCCGATGTTCTCGTCCATGTGAGGTTTGAGGTGTCAAATATATCAGATTGGATGAAACTGCAACCTGTTACTGAACTTATGTTGCAAGATGACGATATGCAGACCAGATGTTCTCGTCCAAACGAGGTTTCAGCTGTCAAATATATCAGATTGGATGAACCTGCAACCTATTACTGAACTCAGATTGCAATTACCATATACAGACCCGATGTTCTCGTTCAGGCGAGGTTTGAGGTGTCTAATATATCAGATTGGATGAAACTGCAACCTATTACTGAACTCAGGTTGCAAGATTACCAAATACAGACCCGATGTTCTCGTCCAGGCGAGATTCGAGGTGTCAAATATATCATATTGGATGAAACTGGAACCTAATACTGAAATCAGGTTGCAAGATTACCATATACAGACCTGATGTTCTAGTACCGGCGAAGTTTGAGGTGTCAAATATATCAGATTGGATGAAACTGCAACCTATTACTGAACTCAGGTTGCAAAATTACCATATACATACCCGATGTTCTCGTACAGGCGAGGTTTGAGGTGTCAAATATATCAGATTGGATGAAACTACAACCTATTACTGAACTCAGGTTGCAAGATTACCATATACAGATCCGATGTCCTCGTCCAGGCGAGGTTTGAGGTGTCAAATATATCAGATTTGATGAAACTGCAACCTATTACTTAACTCAGGTTGCAAGATTGCCATATATAGTCCCGATGTTCTCGTCCAGGTGAGGTTTGAGGTGTCAAATATATCAGATTGAATGAAACTGCAACCTATTACTGAACTCAGGTTGCAAGATTACCGTAAAAAAATCCGATGTTCTAGGCTAGGCGAGGTTTGAGGTGTCAAATATATCAGATTGGATGAAACTAAAACCTATTACTGAACTCAGGTTGCAAAATTACCATATACAGACCCAATGTTCTCGTCCATGTGAGGTTTGAGGTGTCAAATATATCAGATTGGATGAAACTGCAACCTGTTACTGAACTTATGTTGCAAGATGACGATATACAGACCAGATGTTCTCGTCCAAACGAGGTTTGAGCTGTCAAATATATCAGATTGGATGAACCTGCAACCTATTACTGAACTCAGATTGCAATTACCATATACAGACCCGATGTTCTCGTTCAGGCGAGGTTTGAGGTGTCACATATATCAGATTGAATGAAACTGCAACCCATTACTGAACTCAGGTTGCAAGATTACCATATACAGACCCGATGTTCTCGTCCAGGCGAGATTCGAGGTGTCAAATATATCATATTGGATGAAACTGCAACCTAATACTTAACTCAGACTGCAAGATTACCATATACAGACCTGATGTTCTAGTACCGGCGAGGTTTGAGGTGTCAAATATATCAGATTGGATGAAACTGCAACCTATTACTGAACTCAGGTTGCAAAATTACCATATACAGATCCGATGTTCTCGTCCAGGCGAGGATTGAGGTGTCAAATATATCAGATTTGATGAAACTGCAACCTATTACTTAACTCAGGTTGCAAGATTACCATATATAGTCCCGATGTTCTCGTCCAGGTGAGGTTTGAGGTGTCAAATATCTCAGATTGAATGAAACTGCAACCTATTACTGAACTCAGGTTGCAAGATTACCATATATAGTCCAGATGTTCTCGTCCAAACGAGGTTTCAGCTGTCAAATATATCAGATTGGATGAACCTGCAACCTATTACTGAACTTAGATTGCAATTACCATATACAGACCCGATGTTCTCGTTCAGGCGAGGTTTGAGGTGTCAAATATATCAGATTGGATGAAACTGCAACCTATTACTGAACTCAGGTTGCAAGATTACCATATACAGACCCGATGTTCTCGTCCAGGTGAGATTCGAGGTGTCAAATATATCATATTGGATGAAACTGCAACCTAATACTGAAATCAGGTTGCAAGATTACCATATACAGACCTGATGTTCTAGTACCGGCGAGGTTTGAGGTGTCAAATATATCAAATTGGATGAAACTGCAACCTATTACTGAACTCAGGTTGCAAAATTACCATATACAGACCCGATGTTCTCGTACAGGCGAGGTTTGAGGTGTCAAATATATCAGATTGGATGAAACGACAACCTATTACTGAACTCAGGTTGCAAGATTACCATATACAGATCCGATGTCCTCGTCCAGGCGAGGTTTGAGGTGTCAAATATATCAGATTTGATGAAACTGCAACCTATTACTTAACTCAGGTTGCAAGATTACCATATATAGTCCCGATGTTCTCGTCCAGGTGAGGTTTGAGGTGTCAAATATATCAGATTGAATGAAACTGCAACCTATTACTGAACTCAGGTTACAAATTACTATATACAGACCCGATGTTCTCGTCCAGGCGAGGTTTGAGGTGTTCAATATATAAGATTGGATGAAACTGCAACCTATTACTTTACTCAGGTTGCAAATTTACCATATACAGACCCGATGTTCTCGTCCACGCGAGGTTTGAGGTGTCAACTATATCAGATTGGATGAAACTACAACCTATTTCTGAACTCAGGTTGCAAGATTACCATATACAGATCCGATGTTCTCGTCCAGGCGAGGTTTGAGGTGTCAAATATATCAGATTTGAAGAAACTGCAACCTATTACTTAACTCAGGTTGCAAGATTACCATAT
Source organism: Papaver somniferum (assembly GCF_003573695.1). Lineage (NCBI taxonomy): Eukaryota > Viridiplantae > Streptophyta > Magnoliopsida > Ranunculales > Papaveraceae > Papaver > Papaver somniferum. The sequence continues at coordinate 120,449,363 of NC_039362.1, forward strand.
ATAGTCCCGATGTTCTCGTCCAGGTGAGGTTTGAGGTGTCAAATATATCAGATTGAATGAAACTGCAACCTATTACTGAACTCAGGTTGCAAGATTACCATATACAAACCCGATGTTCACGGCTAGGCGAGGTTTGGGGTGTCAAATATATCAGATTGGATGAAACCACTACCTATTACTGAACTTAGGTTGCAAAATTACCATATACAGACCCGATGTTCTCGTCCATGTGAGGTTTGAGCTGTCAAATATATCAGATTAGATGAAACTGCAACCTATTACTAAACTCAGGTTGCAATTACCATATACAGACCCGATGTTCTCGACACGGCGAGGTTTGAGGTGTGAAATATATCAGATTGGATGAAACTGTAACTTATTACTGAATTCAGGTTGCAAGATTACCATATACAAACCCGATGTTCTCGTCCAGGCGAGGTTTGAGGTGTCAAATATATCAGATTGGATGAAACTGCAACCTATTACTGAACTCGGGTTGCATTTACCATATTCAGACCCGATGTTCTCGTCCAGGAGAGGTTTGAGGTGTCAAATATATCCAATTGGATGAAACTGCAACCTATTACTGAACTCGGGTTGCAATTACCATATACAGACCCGATGTTCTCGTCCAGGAGAGGTTTGAGGTGTCAAATATATCAGATTGGATGAAACTGCAACTTATTACTGAATTCAGGTTGCAAGATTACCATATACAGACCCGATGTTCTCGTCCAGGCGAGGTTTGAGGTGTCAAATATATCAGATTGGATGAAACTACAACCTATTGCTGAACTCAGGTTGCAAAATTACCATATACAGACCCGATGTTCTCGTCCATGCGAGGTTTGAGGTTTCAAATGTATCAGATTGGATGAAGCTGCAACCTATTACTGAACTCAGGTTGCAAGATTACCATATACAGACCCGATGTTCTCGTCCAGGCGAGGTTTGAGGTGTCAAATATATCAGATTGGATGAAACTACAACCTATTACTGAACTCAGGTTGCAAAATTACCATATACAGACCCGATGTTCTCGTCCATGCGAGGTTTGAGGTGTCAAATGTATCAGATTGGATGAAGCTGCAACCTATTACTGAACTCAGGTTGAAAAATTACCATATACAGACCCGATGTTCTCGTCCCGGCGAGGTTTGAGGTGTCAAATATATCAGATTGGATGAAAATGCAACCTATTACTAAACTCAGGTTGCAGTATTACTATATACATACCCGATGTTCTCGTCCAGGCGAGGTTTGAGGTGTCAAATATATCAGATTGGATGAAACTGCAACTTATTACTGAATTCAGGTTGCAAGATTACCATATACAGACCCGATGTTCTCTTCCAGGCGAGGTTTGAGGTGTCAAATATATCAAATTGGATGAAACTGCAACCTATTACTGGACTCAGGTTGCAATATTACCATATACATGTCCGATGTTCTCGTCCAGGAGAGGTTTGAGGTGTCAAATATATCAGATTGGATGAAACTACAACCTATTACTGAACTCAGGTTGCAATATTACCATATACAGACCCGATGTTCTCGTCCACGCGAGGTTTGAGGTGTCAAATATATCAGATTGGATGAAACTGCAACCTATTATTGAACTCAGGTTGCAAGATTACTATATGCATACCTGATGTTCTAGTCCAGGCGAGGTTTGAGGTGTCAAATATATCATATTTAATGAACCTCCAACCTTTTACTGAACTTAGGTTGCAAGATTACCATATACCGACCCGATGTTCTCGTCCAGGCGAGGTTTGAGGTGTCAAATATATCAGATTGGATGAAGCTGCAACCTATTACTGAACTCAGGTTGCAATTACCATATTCAGACCTGATGTTCTCGTCCAGGAGAGGTTTGAGGTTTCAAATATATCAGATTGGATGAAACTGTAACTTATTACTGAATTCAGGTTGCAAGAATACCATATACAGACCCGATGTTCTCGTCCAGGCGAGGTTTGAGGTGTCAAATATATCAGATTGGATGAAACTGCAACTTAATACTGAATTCAGGTTGCAAGATTACCATATACAAACCCGATGTTCTCGTCCAGGCGAGGTTTGAGGTGTTAAATATATCAAGTTGGATGAAACTGCAACCTATTACTGAATTCAGGTTGCAACATTACCATATACAGATCCGATGTTCTCGTCCAGGCGAGGTTTGAGGTGTTAAATATATCAAATTGGATGAAACAACAATCTATTACTGACCTCAGGTTGCAATATTACCATATACAGGCCCGATGTACTCGTCCAGGCGAGGTTTGAGGTGTCAAATATATCAGATTGGATGAAACTGCAACCTATTACTAAACTCAGGTTGCAAGATTACCATATACAGGACCGATGTTCTCGTCCAAGCGAGGTTTGAGGTGTCAAATATATCAGATTGGATGAAACTGCAACCTATTACTGAACTCAGGTTGCAATTACCATATTCAGACCTGATGTTCTCGTCCAGGAGAGGTTTGAGGTGTAAAATATATCCAATTGGATGAAACTGCAACCTATTACTGAACTCAGGTTGCAATTACCATATACAGACCCGATGTTCTCGTCCAGGAGAGGTTTGAGGTGTCAAATATATCAGATTGGATGAAACTGCAACTTATTACTGAATTCAGGTTGCAAGATTACCATATACAGACCCGATGTTCTCGTCCAGGCGAGGTTTGAGGTGTTAAATATATCAGATTGGTATAAACTGCAACCTATTACTGAATTCAGGTTGCAACATTACCATATATAGATCTGATGTTCTCGTCCAGGCGAGGTTTGAGGTGTTAAATATATCAAATTGGATGAAACTGCAATCTATTACTGAACTCAGGTTCCAAGATTACCATATACAGGCCCGATGTTCTCGTCCAGGCGAGGTTTGAGGTGTCAAATATATCAGGTGGATGAAACTGCAACCTATTACTGAACTCAGGTTCCAAGATTACCATATACAGGCCCGATGTTCTCGTCCAGGCGAGGTTTGAGGTGTCAAATATATCAAATTGGATGAAACTGCGACCTATTACTGAACTCAGGTTGCAAGATTACCATATACAGACCCGATGTTCTAGTCCAGGTGAGGTTTGAGGTGTCAAATATATCAGATTGGATGAAACTTCAACCTATTACTGAACTCAGTTTGCAAGATTACCATATACAGACCCGATGTTCTCGTCTCGGCGAGGTTTGGGGTGTCAAATATATCAGATCTGATGAAACTGCAACTTATTACTGAATTCAGGTTGCAAGATTACCATATACAGGTCCGATGTTCTCGTCCAGGAGAGGTTTGAGGTGTCAAATATATCAGATTGGATGAAACTGCAACCTATTACTGAACTCAGGTTGCAATTACCATATACAAACCCGATGTTCTCGTCCCTGCGAGGTTTGAGGTGTTAAATATATCAGATTGGATGGAACTGCAACTTATTACTGAACTTATATTGCAAGATGACGATATACAGACTAGATGTTCTCGTCCAAACGAGGTTTGAGCTGTCAAATATATCAGATTGGATGAACCTACAACCTATTACTGAACTCAGATTGCAATTACCATATATAGACCCGATGTTCTCGTTCAGGCGAGATTTGAGGTGTCAAATATATCATATTGGATGAAACTGCAACCTATTACTGAGCTCAGGTTGCAAGATTACCATATACAGACTCGATGTTCTCATCCAGGCGAGATTCGAGGTGTCAAATATATCATATTGGATGAAACTGCAACCTAATACTGAACTCAGGTTGCAAGATTCCCATATACAGACCTGATGTTCTAGTACCGGCGAGGTTTGAGGTGTTAAATATATCAGATTGGATGAAACTGCAACCTATTACTGAACTCAGGTTGCAAAATTACCATATACAGACCCGATGTTCTCGTCCAGGCGAGGTTTGAGGTGTAAAATATATCAGATTGGATGAAACTAAAACCTATTACTGAACTCAGGTTGCATGATTACCATATACACATCCGATGTTCTCTTCCAGGCGAGGTTTGAGGTGTCAAATATATCAGATTTGATGAAACTGCAACCTATTACTTAACTCAAGTTGCAAGATTACCATATATAGTCCCGATGTTCTCGTCCAGGTGAGGTTTGAGGTGTCAAATATATCAGATTGGATGAAACTACAAACTAATACTGAACTCAGGTTGCAATATTACTATATATAGACCCGATGTTCTCGTCCACGCGATGTTTGAGGTGTCAAATATATCAGATTTGATGAAACTGCAACCTATTACTTAACTCAGGTTGCAAGATTACCATATATAGTCCCGATGTTCTCGTCCAGGTGAGGTTTGAGGTGTCAAATATATCAGATTGAATGAAACTGCAACCTATTACTGAATTCAGTTTGCAAGATTACCATATAGAAATCCGATGTTCTCGGCTAGGCGAGGTTTGAGGTGTAAAATATATCAGATTGGATGAAACTACAACCTATTACTGAACTCAGGTTGCAAAATTACCATATATAGACCCGATGTTCTCGTCCATGTGAGGTTTGAGGTGTCAAATATATCAGATTGGATGAAACTGCAACCTATTACTAAACTCAGGTTGCAATTACCATATACAGACCCGATGTTCACGACACAGCAAGGTTTGAGGTGTGAAATATATCAGATTGGATGAAACTGCAACTCATTACTGAATTCAGGTTGCAAGATTACCATATACAAACCCGATGTTCTCGTCCAGGCGAGGTTTGAGGTGTCAAATATATCCAATTGAATGAAACTGCAACCTATTACTGAACTCAGGTTGCAATTACCATATACAGACCCGATGTTCTCGTCCAGGAGAGGTTTGAGGTGTCAAATATATCAGATTGGATGAAACTGCAACTTATTACTGAATTTAGGTTGCAAGATTACCATATACGGACCCGATGTTCTCGTCCAGGCGAGGTTTGAGGTGTTAAATATATCAGATTGGTATAAACTGCAACCTATTACTGAATTCAGGTTGCAACATTACTATATATAGATCCGATGTTCTCGTCCAGGCGAGGTTTGAGGTGTTAAATATATCAAATTGGATGAAACTGCAATCTATTACTGAACTCAGGTTGCAATTACCATATACAGACCCGATGTTCTCGTCCAGGAGAGGTTTGAGGTGTCAAATATATCAGATTGGATGAAACTACAACTTATTACTGAATTCAGGTTGCAAGATTACCATATACAGACCCGATGTTCTCGTCCAGGCGAGGTTTGAGGTGTTAAATATATCAGATTGGTATAAACTGCAACCTATTATTGAATTCAGGATGCAACATTACCATATATAGATCCGATGTTCTCGTCCAGGCGAGGTTTGAGGTGTTAAATATATCAAATTGGATGAAACTGCAATCTATTACTGAACTCAGGTTCCAAGATTACCATATACAGGCCCGATGTTCTCGTCCAGGCGAGGTTTGAGGAGTCAAATATATCAGGTGGATGAAACTGCCACCTATTACTGAACTCAGGTTCCAAGATTACCATATACAGACCCGATGTTCTCGTCCAGGCGAGGTTTGAGGTGTCAAATATATCAAATTGGATGAAACTGCGACCTATTACTGAACTCAGGTTGCAAGATTACCATATACAGACCCGATGTTCTAGTCCAGGTGAGGTTTGAGGTGTCAAATATATCAGATTGGATGAAACTTCAACCTATTACTGAACTCAGGTTGCAAGATTACCATATACAGACCCGATGTTCTCGTCTCGGTGAGGTTTGAGGTGTCAAATATATCAGATTGGATGAAACTACAACCTATTACTAAACTCCGGTTTCAAGATTACCATATGCAGATCCGATGTTCTCGTCCAGGTGAGGTTTGAGGTGTCAAATATATCAAATTGGATGAAACTGCAACCTATTATTGAATTCAGGTTGCAAGATTACCATATACAGACCCGATGTTCTCGTCCAAGCAAGGTTTGAGGTGTCAAATATATCAGATTGGATGAAACTACAACCTATTACTGAACTCAGGTTGCAAAATTACCATATACAGACCCGATGTTCTCGTCCAGGCAAGGTTTGAGGTGTGAAATATATCAGATTGGATGAAACTGCAACCTATTACTTAACTCAGGTTGCAAGATTACCATATACAGACCCGATGTTCTCGTCTCTGCGAGGTTTGAAGTGTCAAATATATCATATTGGATGAAACTACAACCTATTACTGAACTCAGGTTGCAAAATTACCATATACAGACCCGATGTTCTCGTCCTGGTGAGGTTTGAAGTGTCAAATATATCAGATTGGATGAAAATGCAACCTATTAATAAACTCAGGTTGCAGTATTACCATATACAGACCCGATGTTCTCGTCCAGGCGATGTTTGGGGTGTCAAATATATCAGATCTGATTAAACTGCAACTTATTACTGAATTCAGGTTGCAAGATTATCATATACAGACCCGATGTTCTCGTCCAGGCGAGGTTTGAGGTGTCAAATATATCAAATTGGATGAAACTGCAACCTATTACTGATCTCAGGTTGCAAGATTACCATATACAGGTCCGATGTTCTCGTCCAGGAGAGGTTTGAGGTGTCAAATATATCAGATTGGATTAAACTGCAACCTATTACTGAACTCAGGTTGCAATTACCATATACAAACCCGATGTTCTCGTCCCTGCGAGGTTTGAGGTGTCAAATATATCAGATTGGATGGAACTGCAACTTATTACTGAACTTATGTTGCAAGATGACGATATACAGACCAGATGTTCTCGTCCAAACGAGGTTTGAGCTGTCAAATATATCAGATTGGATGAACCTACAACCTATTACTGAACTCATATTGCAATTACCATATACAGACCCGATGTTCTCGTTCAGGCGAAATTTGAGGTGTCAAATATATCATATTGGATGAAACTGCAACCTATTACTGAACTCAGGTTGCAAGATTACCATATACAGACCCGATGTTCTTGTCCAGGCGAGATTCGAGGTGTCAAATATATCATATTGGATGAAACTGCAACCTAATACTGAACTCAGGTTGCAAGATTCCCATATACAGACCTGATGTTCTAGTACCGGCGAGGTTTGAGGTGTCAAATATATCAGATTGGATGAAACTGCAACCTATTACTGAACTCAGGTTGCAAAATTACCATATACAGACCCGATGTTCTCGTCCAGGCGAGGTTTGAGGTGTCAAATATATCAGATTGGATGAAACTACAACCTATTACTGAACTCAGGTTGCATGATTACCATATACACATCCGATGTTCTCGTCCAGGCGAGGTTTGAGGTGTCAAATATATCAGATTTGATGAAACTGCAACCTATTACTTAACTCAGGTTGCAAGATTACCATATATAGTCCCGATGTTCTCGTCCAGGTGAGGTTTGAGATGTCAAATATATCAGATTGAATGAAACTGCAACCTATTACTGAATTCAGTTTGCAAGATTACCATATAGAAACCCGATGTTCTCGGCTAGGCGAGGTTTGAGGTGTAAAATATATCAGATTGGATGAAACTACAACCTATTACTGAACTCAGGTTGCAAAATTACCATATACAGACCCGATGTTCTCGTCCAGGCGAGGTTTGAGGTGTCAAATATATCAGATTGGATGAAACTACAACCTATTACTGAACTCAGGTTGCAAGATTACCATATACAGACCCGATGTTCTCGTCCAGGCGAGGTTTGAGGTGTCAAATATATCAGATTGGATGAAACTGCAACTTATTACTTAATTCAGGTTGCAAGATTACCATATACAGACCCGATGTTCTCGTCCAGGCGAGATTTGAGGTGTCAAATATATCAAATTGGATGAAACCGCAACCTATTACTGAACTCAGGTTGCAAGATTACCATATACAGGTCCGATGTTCTCGTCCAAAAGAGGTTTGAGGTGTCAAATATATCAGATTGGATGAAACTTCAACCTATAATTGAACTCGGGTTGCAAGATTACCATATGCAGACCTGATGTTCTAGTCCAGGCGAGGTTTGAGGTGTCAAATATATCATATTGAATGAACCTCCAACCTTTTACTGAACTTAGGTTGCAAGATTACCATATACCGACCCGATGTTCTCGTCCAGGCGAGGTTTGAGGTGTCAAATATATCAGATTGGATGAAGCTGCAACCTATTACTGAACTCAGGTTGCAATTACCATATTCAGACCTGATGTTCTCGTCCAGGAGAGGTTTGAGGTTTCAAATATATCAGATTGGATGAAACTGTAACTTATTACTGAATTCAGGTTGCAAGAATACCATATACAGACCCGATGTTCTCGTCCAGGCGAGGTTTGAGGTGTCAAATATATCAGATTGGATGAAACTGCAACTTAATACTGAATTCAGGTTGCAAGATTACCATATACAAACCCGATGTTCTCGTCCAGGCGAGGTTTGAGGTGTTAAATATATCAAGTTGGATGAAACTGCAACCTATTACTGAATTCAGGTTGCAACATTACCATATACAGATCCGATGTTCTCGTCCAGGCGAGGTTTGAGGTGTTAAATATATCAAATTGGATGAAACAACAATCTATTACTGACCTCAGGTTGCAATATTACCATATACAGGCCCGATGTACTCGTCCAGGCGAGGTTTGAGGTGTCAAATATATCAGATTGGATGAAACTGCAACCTATTACTAAACTCAGGTTGCAAGATTACCATATACAGGACCGATGTTCTCGTCCAAGCGAGGTTTGAGGTGTCAAATATATCAGATTGGATGAAACTGCAACCTATTACTGAACTCAGGTTGCAATTACCATATTCAGACCTGATGTTCTCGTCCAGGAGAGGTTTGAGGTGTAAAATATATCCAATTGGATGAAACTGCAACCTATTACTGAACTCAGGTTGCAATTACCATATACAGACCCGATGTTCTCGTCCAGGAGAGGTTTGAGGTGTCAAATATATCAGATTGGATGAAACTGCAACTTATTACTGAATTCAGGTTGCAAGATTACCATATACAGACCCGATGTTCTCGTCCAGGCGAGGTTTGAGGTGTTAAATATATCAGATTGGTATAAACTGCAACCTATTACTGAATTCAGGTTGCAACATTACCATATATAGATCTGATGTTCTCGTCCAGGCGAGGTTTGAGGTGTTAAATATATCAAATTGGATGAAACTGCAATCTATTACTGAACTCAGGTTCCAAGATTACCATATACAGGCCCGATGTTCTCGTCCAGGCGAGGTTTGAGGTGTCAAATATATCAGGTGGATGAAACTGCAACCTATTACTGAACTCAGGTTCCAAGATTACCATATACAGGCCCGATGTTCTCGTCCAGGCGAGGTTTGAGGTGTCAAATATATCAAATTGGATGAAACTGCGACCTATTACTGAACTCAGGTTGCAAGATTACCATATACAGACCCGATGTTCTAGTCCAGGTGAGGTTTGAGGTGTCAAATATATCAGATTGGATGAAACTTCAACCTATTACTGAACTCAGGTTGCAAGATTACCATATACAGACCCGATGTTCTCGTCTCGGTGAGGTTTGAGGTGTCAAATATATCAGATTGGATGAAACTACAACCTATTACTAAACTCCGGTTTCAAGATTACCATATGCAGATCCGATGTTCTCGTCCAGGTGAGGTTTGAGGTGTCAAATATATCAAATTGGATGAAACTGCAACCTATTATTGAATTCAGGTTGCAAGATTACCATATACAGACCCGATGTTCTCGTCCAAGCAAGGTTTGAGGTGTCAAATATATCAGATTGGATGAAACTACAACCTATTACTGAACTCAGGTTGCAAAATTACCATATACAGACCCGATGTTCTCGTCCAAGCAAGGTTTGAGATGTCAAATATATCAGATTGAATGAAACTGCAACCTATTACTGAATTCAGTTTGCAAGATTACCATATAGAAACCCGATGTTCTCGGCTAGGCGAGGTTTGAGGTGTAAAATATATCACATTTGATGGAACTACAACCTATTACTGAACTCAGGTTGCAAAATTACCATATATAGACCCGATGTTCTCGTCCATGTGAGGTTTGAGGTGTCAAATATATCAGATTGGATGAAACTGCAACCTATTACTAAACTCAGGTTGCAATTATCATATACAGACCCTATGTTCTCGACACGGCGAGGTTTGAGGTGTGAAATATATCAGTTTGGATGAAACTGCAACTCATTACTGAATTCAGGTTGCAAGATTACCATATACAAACCCGATGTTCTCTTCCAGGCGAGGTTTGAGGTGTCAAATATATCCAATTGGATGAAAATGCAACCTATTACTGAACTCAGGTTGCAATTACCATATACAGACCCGATGTTCTCGTCCAGGAGAGGTTTGAGGTGTCAAATATATCAGATTGGATGAAACTTCAACTTATTACTGAATTC
>NC_039362.1:120459827-120469929 GCF_003573695.1 Papaver somniferum
TTGGATGAAACTGCAACTCATTACTGAATTCAGGTTGCAAGATTACCATATACAAACCCGATGTTCTCTTCCAGGCGAGGTTTGAGGTGTCAAATATATCCAATTGGATGAAACTGCAACCTATTACTGAACTCAGGTTGCAATTACCATATACAGACCCGATGTTCTCGTCCAGGAGAGGTTTGAGGTGTCAAATATATCAGATTGGATGAAACTTCAACTTATTACTGAATTCAGGTTGCAAGATTACCATATACAGACCCGATGTTCTCGTCCAGGCGAGGTTTGAGGTGTTAAATATATCAGATTGGTATAAACTGCAACCTATTACTGAATTCAGGTTGCAACATTACCATATATAGATCCGATGTTCTCGTCCAGGCGAGGTTTGAGGTGTTAAATATATCAAATTGGATGAAACTGCAATCTATTACTGAACTCAGGTTCCAAGATTACCATATACAGGCCCGATGTTCTCGTCCAGGCGAGGTTTGAGGAGTCAAATATATCAGGTGGATGAAACTGCCACCTATTACTGAACTCAGGTTCCAAGATTACCATATACAGACCCGATGTTCTCGTCCAGGCGAGGTTTGAGGTGTCAAATATATCAAATTGGATGAAACTGCGACCTATTACTGAACTCAGGTTGCAAGATTACCATATACAGACCCGATGTTCTAGTCCAGGTGAGGTTTGAGGTGTCAAATATATCAGATTGGATGAAACTTCAACCTATTACTGAACTCAGGTTGCAAGATTACCATATACAGACCCGATGTTCTCGTCTCGGCGAGGTTTGAGGTGTCAAATATATCAGATTGGATGAAACTACAACCTATTACTAAACTCCGGTTGCAAGATTACCATATGCAGATCCGATGTTCTCGTCCAGGTGAGGTTTGAGGTGTCAAATATATCAAATTGGATGAAACTGCAACCTATTATTGAATTCAGGTTGCAAGATTACCATATACAGACCCGATGTTCTCGTCCAAGCAAGGTTTGAGGTGTCAAATATATCAGATTGGATGAAACTACAACCTATTACTGAACTCAGGTTGCAAAATTACCATATACAGACCCGATGTTCTCGTCCAGGCAAGGTTTGAGGTGTGAAATATATCAGATTGGATGAAACTGCAACCTATTACTGAACTCAGGTTGCAAGATTACCATATACAGACCCGATGTTCTCGTCTCTGCGAGGTTTGAGGTGTCAAATATATCATATTGGATGAAACTACAACCTATTACTGAACTCAGGTTGCAAAATTACCATATACAGACCCGATGTTCTCGTCCTGGCGAGGTTTGAAGTGTCAAATATATCAGATTGGATGAAAATGCAACCTATTACTAAACTCAGGTTGCAGTATTACCATATACAGACCCGATGTTCTCGTCCAGGCGATGTTTGGGGTGTCAAATATATCAGATCTGATAAAACTGCAACTTATTACTGAATTCAGGTTGCAAGATTATCATATACAGACTCGATGTTCTCGTCCAGGCGAGGTTTGAGGTGTCAAATATATCAAATTGGATGAAACTGCAACCTATTACTGATCTCAGGTTGCAAGATTACCATATACAGGTCCGATGTTCTCGTCCAGGAGAGGTTTGAGGTGTCAAATATATCATATTGGATGAAACTGCAACCTATTACTGAACTCAGGTTGCAATTACCATATACAAACCCGATGTTCTCGTCCCGGCGAGGTTTGAGGTGTCAAATATATCAGATTGGATGGAACTGCAACTTATTACTGAACTTATGTTGCAAGATGACGATATACAGACCAGATGTTCTCGTCCAAACGAGGTTTGAGCTGTCAAATATATCAGATTGGATGAACCTGCAACCTATTACTGAACTCAGATTGCAATTACCATATACAGACCCGATGTTCTCGTTCAGGCGATATTTGAGGTGTCAAATATATCATATTGGATGAAACTGCAACCTATTACTGAACTCAGGTTGCAAGATTACCATATACAGACCCGATGTTCTCGTCCAGGCGAGATTCGAGGTGTCAAATATATCATATTGGATGAAACTGCAACCTAATACTGAACTCAGGTTGCAAGATTCCCATATACAGACCTGATGTTCTAGTACCGGCGAGGTTTGAGGTGTCAAATATATCAGATTGGATGAAACTGCAACCTATTACTGAACTCAGGTTGCAAAATTACCATATACAGACCCGATGTTCTCGTCCAGGCGAGGTTTGAGGTGTCAAATATATCAGATTGGATGAAACTACAACCTATTACTGAACTCAGGTTGCATGATTACCATATACACATCCGATGTTCTCGTCCAGGCGAGGTTTGAGGTGTCAAATATATCAGATTTGATGAAACTGCAACCTATTACTTAACTCAGGTTGCAAAATTACCATATATAGTCCCGATGTTCTCGTCCAGGTGAGGTTTGAGATGTCAAATATATCAGATTGAATGAAACTGCAACCTATTACTGAATTCAGTTTGCAAGATTACCATATAGAAACCCGATGTTCTCGGCTAGGCGAGGTTTGAGGTGTAAAATATATCAGATTGGATGAAACTACAACCTATTACTGAACTCAGGTTGCAAAATTACCATATACAGACCCGATGTTCTCGTCCATGTGAGGTTTGAGGTGTCAAATATATCAGATTGGATGAAACTGCAACCTATTACTAAACTCAGGTTGCAATTACCATATACAGACCCGATGTTATCGACACGGCGAGGTTTGAGGTGTGAAATATATCAGATTGGATGAAACTGCAACTTATTACTGAATTCAGGTTGCAAGATCACCATATACAAACCCGATGTTCTCGTCCAGGAGAGGTTTGAGGTGTCAAATATATCAGATTGGATGAAACTGCAACCTATTACTGAACTCAGGTTGCAATTACCATATACAAACCCGATGTTCTCGTCCCGGCGAGGTTCGAGGTGTTAAAAATATCCGATTGGATGAAACTGCAACCTATTACTGAACTCAGGTTGCAATTACCATATACAGACCCGATGTTCTCGTCCAGGCGAGGTTTGAGGTGTCAAATATATCAAATTGGATGAAACTGCAACCTATTATTGAATTCAGGTTGCAAGATTACCATATACAGACCCGATGTTCTCGTCCAAGCAAGGTTTGAGGTGTCAAATATATCAGATTGGATGAAACTACAACCTATTACTGAACTCAGGTTGCAAAATTACCATATACAGACCCGATGTTCTCGTCCAGGCAAGGTTTGAGGTGTGAAATATATCAGATTGGATGAAACTGCAACCTATTACTGAACTCAGGTTGCAAGATTACCATATACAGACCCGATGTTCTCGTCTCTGCGAGGTTTGAGGTGTCAAATATATCATATTGGATGAAACTACAACCTATTACTGAACTCAGGTTGCAAAATTACCATATACAGACCCGATGTTCTCGTCCTGGCGAGGTTTGAAGTGTCAAATATATCAGATTGGATGAAAATGCAACCTATTACTAAACTCAGGTTGCAGTATTACCATATACAGACCCGATGTTCTCGTCCAGGCGATGTTTGGGGTGTCAAATATATCAGATCTGATAAAACTGCAACTTATTACTGAATTCAGGTTGCAAGATTATCATATACAGACTCGATGTTCTCGTCCAGGCGAGGTTTGAGGTGTCAAATATATCAAATTGGATGAAACTGCAACCTATTACTGATCTCAGGTTGCAAGATTACCATATACAGGTCCGATGTTCTCGTCCAGGAGAGGTTTGAGGTGTCAAATATATCAGATTGGATGAAACTGCAACCTATTACTGAACTCAGGTTGCAATTACCATATACAAACCCGATGTTCTCGTCCCGGCGAGGTTTGAGGTGTCAAATATATCAGATTGGATGGAACTGCAACTTATTACTGAACTTATGTTGCAAGATGACGATATACAGACCAGATGTTCTCGTCCAAACGAGGTTTGAGCTGTCAAATATATCAGATTGGATGAACCTGCAACCTATTACTGAACTCAGATTGCAATTACCATATACAGACCCGATGTTCTCGTTCAGGCGAGATTTGAGGTGTCAAATATATCATATTGGATGAAACTGCAACCTATTACTGAACTCAGGTTGCAAGATTACCATATACAGACCCGATGTTCTCGTCCAGGCGAGATTCGAGGTGTCAAATATATCATATTGGATGAAACTGCAACCTAATACTGAACTCAGGTTGCAAGATTCCCATATACAGACCTGATGTTCTAGTACCGGCGAGGTTTGAGGTGTCAAATATATCAGATTGGATGAAACTGCAACCTATTACTGAACTCAGGTTGCAAAATTACCATATACAGACCCGATGTTCTCGTCCAGGCGAGGTTTGAGGTGTCAAATATATCAGATTGGATGAAACTACAACCTATTACTGAACTCAGGTTGCATGATTACCATATACAGATCCGATGTTCTCGTCCAGGCGAGGTTTGAGGTGTCAAATATATCAGATTTGATGAAATTGTAACCTATTACTTAACTCAGGTTGTAAGATTACCATATATAGTCCCGATGTTCTCGTCCAGGTGAGGTTTGAGGTGTCAAATATATCAGATTGAATGAAACTGCAACCTATTACTGAATTCAGGTTTCAAGATTACCATATACAAACCCGATGTTCTCGTCCAGGCGAGGTTTGAGGTGTAAAATATATCAGATTGGATGAAACTACAACCTATTACTGAACTCAGGTTGCAAAATTACCATATACAGACCCGATGTTCTCGTCCATGTGAGGTTTGAGGTGTCAAATATATCAGATTGGATGAAACTGCAACCTATTACTAAACTCAGGTTGCATTTACCATATACAGACCCGATGTTATCGACACGGCGAGGTTTGAGGTGTGAAATATATCAGATTGGATGAAACTGCAACTTATTACTGAATTCAGGTTGCAAGATCACCATATAGAAACCCGATGTTCTCGTCCAGGCGAGGTTTGAGGTGTCAAATATATCAGATTGGATGAAACTGCAACCTATTACTGAACTCAGGTTGCAAGATTACCATATACAGACCCGATGTTCTCGTCCAGGCGAGGTTTGAGGTGTTAAATATATCATATTAGATGAAACTACAACCTATTACTGAACTCAGGTTGCAAAATTACCATATATACCCGATGTTCTCGTCCATGCGAGGTTTGAGGTGTCAAATATATCAGATTGGATGAAACTTAAACCTATTACTGAACTCAGGTTGCAATTACCATATAAATACACGATGTTCTCGTCCCGGCGAGGTTCCAGGTGTCAAATATATCCGATTGGATGAAACTGCAATCTATTACTGAACTCAGGTTGCAATTACCATATACAAACACGATTTTCTCGTACCGGCGAGGTTCGAGGTGTTAAATATATCCGGTTGGATGAAACTGCAACCTATTACTGAACTCAGGTTGCAATTACCATATACAGACCCGATGTTCTCGTCCAGGCGAGGTTTGAGGTGTCAAATATATCAAATTGGATGAAACTGCAACCTATTATTGAATTCAGGTTGCAAGATTACCATATACAAACCCGATGTTCTCGTCCAGGCGAGGTTTGAGGTGTAAAATATATCATATTGGATGAAACTACAACCTATTACTGAACTCAGGTTGCAAAATTACCATATACATACCCGATGTTCTCGTCCATGCGAGGTTTGAGGTGTCTAATATATCAGATTGGATGAAACTGCAAACTATTACTGAACTCAGGTTTCAATTACCATATAAAGACACGATGTTCTCGTCCCGGCGAGGTTCCAGGTGTCAAATATATCCGATTGGATGAAACTGTAATCTATTACTGAACTCAGGTTGCAATTACCATATACAGACACGATGTTCTCGTCCCGGCGAGGTTTGAGGTGTGAAATATATCCGATTGGATGAAACTGCAACCTATTACTGAACTCAGGTTGCAATTACCATATACAGACCCGATGTTCTCGTTCAGGCGAGGTTTGAGGTGTCAAATATATCGAATTGGATGAAACTGCAACCTATTATTGAATTCAGGTTGCAAGATTACCATATAAAAACCCGATGTTCTCGTCCAGGCGAGGTTTGAGGTGTCAAATATATCATATTGGATGAAACTACAACCTATTACTGAACTCAGGTTGCAAAATTACCATATACAGACCCGATGTTCTCGTCCATGCGAGGTTTGAGATGTCAAATATATCAGATTGGATGAAACTGCAAACTATTAGTGAACTCAGGTTTCAATTACCATATAAAGACACGATGTTCTCGTCCCGGCGAGGTTCCAGGTGTCAAATATATCCGATTGGATGAAACTGTAATCTATTACTGAACTCAGGTTGCAATTACCATATACAGACACGATGTTCTCGTCCCGGCGAGGTTCGAGGTGTTAAATATATCCGGTTGGATGAAACTGCAACCTATTACTGAACTCAGGTTGCAATTACCATATACAGACCCGATGTTCTCGTCCAGGCGAGGTTTGAGGTGTCAAATATATCAAATTGGATGAAACTGCAACCTATTATTGAATTCAGGTTGCAAGATTACCATATACAAACCCGATGTTCTCGTCCAGGCGAGGTTTGAGGTTTCAAATATATCAGATTGGATGAAACTACAACCTATTACTGAACTCAGGTTGCAAAATTACCATATACAGACCCGATGTTCTCGTCCATGCGAGGTTTGAGGTGTGAAATATATCAGATTGGATGAAACTGCAACCTATTACTGAACTCAGGTTGCAAGATTACCATATACAGACCCGATGTTCTCGTCTCTGCGAGGTTTGAGGTGTCAAATATATCAGATTGGATGAGACTACAACCTATTACTGAACTCAGGTTGCAAAATTACCATATATAGACCCGATGTTCTCGTCCTGGCGAGGTTTGAGGTGTCAAATATATCAGATTGGATGAAACTGCAACTTATTACTGAATTCAGGTTGCAAGATTACCATATACAGACCCGATGTTCTCGTCCAGGCGAGGTTTGAGGTGTCAAATATATCAAATTGGATGAAACTGCAACCTATTACTGATCTCAGGTTGCAAGATTACCATATACAGGTCCGATGTTCTCGTCCAGGAGAGGTTTGAGGTGTCAAATATATCAGATTGGATGAAACTGCAACCTATTACTGAACTCAGGTTGCAATTACCATATACAAACCCGATGTTCTCGTCCCGGCGAGGTTTGAGGTGTCAAATATATCAGATTGGATGGAACTGCAACTTATTACTGAACTTATGTTGCAAGATGACGATATACAGACCAGATGTTCTCGTCCAAACGAGGTTTGAGCTGTCAAATATATCAGATTGGATGAACCTGCAACCTATTACTGAACTCAGATTGCAATTACCATATACAGACCCGATGTTCTCGTTCAGGCGAGATTTGAGGTGTCAAATATATCATATTGGATGAAACTGCAACCTATTACTGAACTCAGGTTGCAAGATTACCATATACAGACCCGATGTTCTCGTCCAGGCGAGATTCGAGGTGTCAAATATATCATATTGGATGAAACTGCAACCTAATACTGAACTCAGGTTGCAAGATTCCCATATACAGACCTGATGTTCTAGTACCGGCGAGGTTTGAGGTGTCAAATATATCAGATTGGATGAAACTGCAACCTATTACTGAACTCAGGTTGCAAAATTACCATATACAGACCCGATGTTCTCGTCCAGGCGAGGTTTGAGGTGTCAAATATATCAGATTGGATGAAACTACAACCTATTACTGAACTCAGGTTGCATGATTACCATATACAGATCCGATGTTCTCGTCCAGGCGAGGTTTGAGGTGTCAAATATATCAGATTTGATGAAATTGTAACCTATTACTTAACTCAGGTTGTAAGATTACCATATATAGTCCCGATGTTCTCGTCCAGGTGAGGTTTGAGGTGTCAAATATATCAGATTGAATGAAACTGCAACCTATTACTGAATTCAGGTTTCAAGATTACCATATACAAACCCGATGTTCTCGTCCAGGCGAGGTTTGAGGTGTAAAATATATCAGATTGGATGAAACTACAACCTATTACTGAACTCAGGTTGCAAAATTACCATATACAGACCCGATGTTCTCGTCCATGTGAGGTTTGAGGTGTCAAATATATCAGATTGGATGAAACTGCAACCTATTACTAAACTCAGGTTGCAATTACCATATACAGACCCGATGTTATCGACACGGCGAGGTTTGAGGTGTGAAATATATCAGATTGGATGAAACTGCAACTTATTACTGAATTCAGGTTGCAAGATCACCATATACAAACCCGATGTTCTCGTCCAGGAGAGGTTTGAGGTGTCAAATATATCAGATTGGATGAAACTGCAACCTATTACTGAACTCAGGTTGCAATTACCATATACAAACCCGATGTTCTCGTCCCGGCGAGGTTCGAGGTGTTAAAAATATCCGATTGGATGAAACTGCAACCTATTACTGAACTCAGGTTGCAATTACCATATACAGACCCGATGTTCTCGTCCAGGCGAGGTTTGAGGTGTCAAATATATCAAATTGGATGAAACTGCAACCTATTATTGAATTCAGGTTGCAAGATTACCATATACAGACCCGATGTTCTCGTCCAGGCAAGGTTTGAGGTGTCAAATATATCAGATTGGATGAAACTGCAACCTATTACTGAACTCAGGTTGCAAGATTACCATATACAGACCCGATGTTCTCGTCTCTGCGAGGTTTGAGGTGTCAAATATATCATATTGGATGAAACTACAACCTATTACTGAACTCAGGTTGCAAAATTACCATATACAGACCCGATGTTCTCGTCCTGGCGAGGTTTGAGGTGTCAAATATATCAGATTGGATGAAAATGCAACCTATTACTAAACTCAGGTTGGAGTATTACCATATACAGACCCGATGTTCTCGTCCAGGCGATGTTTGAGGTGTCAAATATATCAGATTGGATGAAACTGCAACTTATTACTGAATTCAGGTTGCAAGATTATCATATACAGACCCGATGTTCTCGTCCAGGCGAGGTTTGAGGTGTCAAATATATCAAATTGGATGAAACTGCAACCTATTACTGATCTCAGGTTGCAAGATTACCATATACAGGTCCGATGTTCTCGTCCAGGAGAGGTTTGAGGTGTCAAATATATCAGATTGGATGAAACTGCAACCTATTACTGAACTCAAGTTGCAATTATCATATACAAACCCGATGTTCTCGTCCCGGCGAGGTTTGAGGTGTCAAATATATCAGATTGGATGGAACTGCAACTTATTACTGAACTTATGTTGCAAGATGACGATATACAGACCAGATGTTCTCGTCCAAACGAGGTTTGTGCTGTCAAATATATCAGATTGGATGAACCTGCAACCTATTACTGAACTCATATTGCAATTACCATATACAGACCCGATGTTCTCGTTCAGGCGAGGTTTGAGGTGTCAAATATATCAGATTGGATGAAACTGCAACCTATTACTGAACTCAGGTTGCAAGATTACCATATACAGACCCGATGTTCTCTTCCAGGCGAGATTCGAGGTGTCAAATATATCATATTGGATGAAACTGCAACCTAATACTGAACTCAGGTTGCAAGATTCCCATATACAGACCTGATGTTCTAGTACCGGCGAAGTTTGAGGTGTCAAATATACAGATTGGATGAAACTGCAACCTATTACTGAACTCAGGTTGCAAAATTACCATATACAGACCCGATGTTCTCGTCCAGGCGAGGTTTGAGGTGTCAAATATATCAGATTGGATGAAACTACAACCTATTACTGAACTCAGGTTGCATGATTACCATATACAGATCCGATGTTCTCGTCCAGGCGAGGTTTGAGGTGTCAAATATATCAGATTTGATGAAATTGTAACCTATTACTTAACTCAGGTTGTAAGATTACCATATATAGTCCCGATGTTCTCGTCCAGGTGAGGTTTGAGGTGTCAAATATATCAGATTGAATGAAACTGCAACCTATTACTGAATTCAGGTTTCAAGATTACCATATACAAACCCGAT
>NC_039362.1:120470172-120473158 GCF_003573695.1 Papaver somniferum
TTGGATGAAACTACAACCTATTACTGAACTCAGGTTGCAAAATTACCATATACAGACCCGATGTTCTCGTCCATGTGAGGTTTGAGGTGTCAAATATATCAGATTGGATGAAACAGCAACCTATTACTAAACTCAGGTTGCAATTACCATATACAGACCCGATGTTCTCGACACGGCGAGGTTTGAGGTGTGAAATATATCAGATTGGATGAAACGACAACTTATTACTGAATTCAGGTTGCAAGATTACCATATACAAACCCGATGTTCTCGTCCAGGCGAGGTTTGAGGTGTCAAATATATCAGATTGGATGAAACTGCAACCTATTACTGAACTAAGGTTGCAATTACCATATTCATACCTGATGTTCTCGTCCAGAAGAGGTTTGAGGTGTCAAATATATCAGATTGGATGAAACTGCAACCTATTACTGAACTCAGGTTTCAATTATCATATGCAGACCCGATGTTCTCGTCCAGAAGAGGTTTGAGGTGTCAAATATATCAGATTGGCTGAAACTGCAACCTATTACTGAATTCAGGTTGCAACATTACCATATACAGATCCGATGTTCTCGTCCAGGCGACGTTTGAGGTGTCAAATATATCAAATTGGATGAAACTGCAACCTATTACTAAACTCAGGTTGCAAGATTACCATATACAGGCCCGATGTTCTCATCCAGGCGAGGTTTGAGGTGTCAAATATATCAGATTGGATGAAACTGCAACCTAATACTGAACTCAGGTTGAAAGATTCCCATATACAGACCTGATGTTCTAGTACCGGCGAGGTTTGAGGTGTCAAATATATCAGATTGGATGAAACTGCAACCTATTAATGAATTCAGGTTGCAAGATTACCATATACAGACCCGATGTTCTCGTCCAGGCGAGCTTTGAGGTGTCAAATATATCAGATTGGATGAAACTGCAATTTATTACTGAATTCAGGCTGCAAGATTACCATATACAGAACCGATGTTCTCGTCCAGGCGAGGTTTGAGGTGTTAAATATATCAAATTGGATGAAACTACAACCTTTTACTGAACTCAGGTTGCAAAATTACCATATAAAGACCCGATGTTCTCGTCCATGTGAGGTTTGAGGTGTCAAATATATCAGATTGGATGAAACTGCAACCTATTAATAAACTCAGGTTGCAATTACCATATACAGACCCGATGTTCTCGACACGACGAGGTTTGAGGTGTGAAATATATCAGATTGAATGAAACTGCAACTTAATACTGAATTCAGGTTGCAAGATTACCATATACAAATCCGATGTTCTCGTTCAGGCGAGGTTTGAGGTGTCAAATATATCAGATTCGATGAAACTGCAACCTATTACTTAACTCAGGTTGCAATTACCATATTCAGACCTGATGTTCTCGTCCAGGAGAGGTTTGAGGTGTCAAATATATCCAATTGGATGAAACTGCAACCTATTACTGAACTCAGGTTGCAATTACCATATACAGACCCGATGTTCTCGTCCAGGAGAGGTTTGAGGTGTCAAATATATCATATTGGATGAAACTGCAACTTATTACTGAATTCAGGTTGCAAGATTACCATATACAGACCCGATGTTCTCGTCCAGACGAGGTTTGAGGTGTTAAATATATCAGATTAGATGAAACTACAACCTATTACTGAACTGAGGTTGCAAAATTACCATATACATACCCAATGTTCTCGTCCATGCGAGGTTTGAGGTGTCAAATATATCAGATTGGATGAAACTGCAATCTATTACTGAACTCAGGTTGCAATTACCATATAAAGACACAATGTTCTCGTCCCGGCGAGGTTCCAGGTGTCAAATATATCCGATTGGATGAAACTGCAACCTATTACTGAACTCAGGTTGCAATTACCATATACAGACACGATGTTCTCGTCCCGGCGAGGTTTGAGGTGTGAAATATATCAGATTGGATGAAACTGCAACCTATTACTGAACTCAGGTTGCAAGATTACCATATACAGACCCGATGTTCTCGTCTCTGCGAGGTTTGAGGTGTCAAATATATCAGATTGGATGAGACTACAACCTATTACTGAACTCAGGTTGCAAAATTACCATATATAGACCCGATGTTCTCGTCCTGGCGAGGTTTGAGGTGTCAAATACATCAGATTGGATGAAACTTCAACTTAATACTGAATTCAGGTTGCAAGATTACCATATACAGACCCGATGTTCTCGTCCATCCGAGGTTTGAGGTGTCAAATATATCAAATTGGATGAAACTGCAACCTATTACTGATCTCAGGTTGCAAGATTACAATATACAGGTCCGATGTTCTCGTCCAGGAGAGGTTTGAGGTGTCAAATATATCAAATTTGATGAAACTGCAACCTATTACTGAACTCAGGTTGCAAGATTACCATATACAGACCCGATGTTCTCGTCTCTGCGAGGTTTGAGGTGTCAAATATATCAGATTGGATGAAAGTACAACCTATTACAGAACTCAGGTTGAAATATTACCATATATAGACCCGATGTTCTCGTCCACGCGAGGTTTGAGGTGTAAAATATATTAGATTGGATGAAACTGCAACCTATTATTGAACTCGGGTTGCAAGATTACCATATGCAGACCTGATGCTCTAGTCCAGGCGAGGTTTGAGGTGTCAAATATATCAGATTTAATGAACCTCCAACCTTTTACTGAACTTAGGTTGCAAGATTACCATATACCGACCCGATGTTCTCGTTCAGGCGAGGTTTGAGGTGTCAAATATATCAGATTGGATGAAGCTGCAACCTATTACTGAACTCAGGTTGCAATTACCATATTCAGACCTGATGTTCTCGTCCAAGAGAGGTTTGAGGTGTCAAATATATCAGATTGGATGAAACTGCAACTTATTACTGAATTCAGGTTGCAAGATTACCATATACAGACCCGATGTTCTCGTCCAGGCGAGGTTTGAGGTGTCAAATATATCAGATTGGATGAAACTGCAAC
>NC_039362.1:120473168-120489563 GCF_003573695.1 Papaver somniferum
TGCAAGATTACCATATACAAACCCGATGTTATCGTCCAGGCGAGGTTTGAGGTGTCAAATATATCAGATTCGATGAAACTGCAACCTATTACTGAACTCAGGTTGCAATTACCATATTCAGACCTGATGTTCTCGTTCAGGAGAGGTTTGAGGTGTCAAATATATCCAATTGGATGAAACTGCAACCTATTACTGAACTCAGGTTGCAATTACCATATACAAACCCGATGTTCTCGTCCAGGCGAGGTTTGAGGTGTCAAATATATCAGATTGGATGAAACTGCAACTTATTACTGAATTCAGGATGCAAGATTACCATATACAGAACCGATGTTCTCGTCCAGACGAGGTTTGAGGTGTTAAATATATCAAATTGGATGAAACTGCAACCTATTACTGAATTCAGGTTGCAACATTACCATATACAGATCCGATGTTCTCGTCCATGCGAGGTTTGAGGTGTTAAATATATCAAATTGGATGAAACAGCAATCTATCACTGAATTCAGGTTGCAAGATTACCATATACAGACCCGATGTTCTCGTCCAGGCGAGGTTTGAGGTGTCAAATATATCAGATTGGATGAAACTGCAACTTATTACTGAATTCAGGCTGCAAGATTACCATATACAGAACCGATGTTCTCGTCCAGGCGAGGTTTGAGGTGTTAAATATATCAAATTGGATGAAACTGCAACCTATTACTGAATTCAGGTTGCAGCATTACCATATACAGATCCGATGTTCTCGTCCAGGCGAGGTTTGAGGTGTTAAATATATCAAATTGGATGAAACAGTAATCTATTACTGAACTCAGGTTGCAATATTACCATATACAGGCTCGATGTTCTCGTCCAGGCGAGGTTTGAGGTGTCAAATATATCAGATTGGATGAAACTGCAACCTATTACTGAACTCAGGTTGCAAGATTACCATATACAGACCCGATGTTCTCGTCCAGACGAGGTTTGAGGTGTTAAATATATCAGATTAGATGAAACTACAACCTATTACTGAACTGAGGTTGCAAAATTACCATATACATACCCGATGTTCTCGTCCATGCGAGGTTTGAGGTGTCAAATATATCAGATTAGATGAAACTGCAATCTATTGCTGAACTCAGGTTGCAATTACCATATAAAGACACGATGTTCTCGTCCCGGCGAGGTTCCAGGTGTAAAATATATCCGATTGGATGAAACTGCAACCTATTACTGAACTCAGGTTGCAATTACCATATACAGGCACGATGTTCTCGTCCCGGCGAGGTTTGAGGTGTGAAATATATCCGATTGGATGAAACTGCAACCTATTACTGAACTCAGGTTGCAATTACCATATACAGACCCGATGTTCTCGTCCAGGCGAGGTTTGAGGTGTCAAATATATCAGATAGGATGAAACTACAACCTATTACTGAACTCAGGTTGCAAAATTACTATATACAGACCCGATGTTCTCGTCCAGGCGAGGTTTGAGGTGTCAAATATATCAAATTGGATGAAACTGCAACCTATTACTGAACTCAGGTTGCAAGATTACCATATACAGAACCGATGTTCTCGTCTCTGCGAGGTTTGAAGTGTCAAATATATCAAATTGGATAAAACTACAACCTATTACTGAACTCAGGTTGCAAAATTACCATATACAGACCCGATGTTCTTGTCCACGCGAGGTTTGAGGTGTCAAATATATCAGATTGGATGAAACTGCAACCTATTACTGAACTCAGGTTGCAAGATTACCATATGCAGACCTGATGTTCTAGTCCAGGCGAGGTTTGAGGTGTCAAATATATCAGATTGAATGAAACTGCAAACTATTACTGAACTTAGGTTGCAAGATTATGATATACAGACCCGATGTTCTCGTCCAGGCGAGGTTTGAGGTGCCAAATATATCAAATTGGATGAAACCGCAACCTATTACTGAACTCAGGTTGCAAGAATACCATATATATACCCGATGTTCTCGTTCAGGCGAGGTTTGAGGTGTCAAATATATCAAATTGGATGAACCTGCAACCTATTATTGAACTCGGGTTGCAATATTACCATATACAGACCCGATATTCTCGTCAAGGCGAGGTTTGAGGTGTCAAATATATCAGATTGGACGAAACTACAACCTATTACTGAATTCAGGTTGCAAAATTACCATATACAGACCCGATGTTCTCGTCCATGCGAGGTTTGAGGTGTTAAATATATCAGATTGGATGAAACTGCAACCTATTACTGAACTCAGGTTGCACTTACCATATAAAAACCCGATGTTCTCGTCCCGGCGAGGTTTGAGGTGTCAAATATATCAGATTGGATGAAACTGCAACTTATTACTGAACTAATGTTGCAAGATGACGATATACAGACCAGATGTTCTCGTCCAAACCAGGTTTGAGCTGTCAAATATATCAGATTGGATGAACCTGCAACCTATTACTGAACTCAGGTTGCAAGATTACCATATACAAACCCGATGTTCTCGGATAGTAGAGGTTTGAGATGTGAAATATATCAGATTGGATGAAACTAGAACCTATTACTGAACTCAGGTTGCAAAATTACCATATACAGACCCGATGTTCTCGTCCAGGTGAGGTTTGAGGTGTCAAATATATCAGATTGGATGAAACTGCAACCTATTACTAAACTCAGGTTGCAATTACCATATACAGACCCGATGTTCTCGACACGGCGAGGTTTGAGGTGTGAAATATATCAGATTGGATGAAACTGCAACCTATTACTGAACTCAGGTTGCAATTACCATATAAAAACCCGATGTTCTCGTCCCGGCGAGGTTTGAGGTGTCAAATATATCAAATTGGATGAAACTGCAACCTATTACTGATCTCAGGTTGCAAGATTACCATATACATGTCCGATGTTCTCGTCCAGGAGAGGTTTGAGGTGTCAAATATATCAGATTTGATGAAACTGCAACCTATTACTGAACTCAGGTTGCAAGATTACCATATACAGACCCGATGTTCTCGTCTCTGCGAGGTTTGAGGTGTCAAAGATATCAGATTGGATGAAACTACAACCTAATACTGAACTCAGGTTGCAATATTACCATATATAGACCTGATGTTCTCGTCCACGCGATGTTTGAGGTGTCAAATATATTAGATTGGATGAAACTGCAACCTATTATTGAACTCGGGTTGCAAGATTACCATATGCAGACCTGATGTTCTAGTCCAGGCGAGGTTTGAGGTGTCAAATATATCAGATTTAATGAACCTACAACCTTTTACTGAACTTAGGTTGCAAGATTACCATATACCGACCCGATGTTCTCGTCCAGGCGAGGTTTGAGGTGTCAAATATATCAGATTGGATGAAACTGCAACCTATTACTGAACTCAGGTTGCAAGATTACCATATACAGACCCGATGTTCTCGTCCAGGCGAGGTTTGAGGTGTTAAATATATCAGATTGGATGAAACTACAACCTATTACTGAACTCAGGTTGCAAAATTACCATATACAGACCCGATGTTCTCGTCCATGTGAGGTTTGAGGTGTCAAATATATCAGATTGGATGAAACTGCAACCTATTACTAAACTCAGGTTGCAATTACCATATACAGACCCGATGTTATCGACACGGCGAGGTTTGAGGTGTGAAATATATCAGATTGGATGAAACTGCAACTTATTACTGAATTCAGGTTGCAAGATCACCATATACAAACCCGATGTTCTCGTCCAGGAGAGGTTTGAGGTGTCAAATATATCAGATTGGATGAAACTGCAACCTATTACTGAACTCAGGTTGCAATTACCATATACAAACCCGATGTTCTCGTCCCGGCGAGGTTCGAGGTGTTAAAAATATCCGATTGGATGAAACTGCAACCTATTACTGAACTCAGGTTGCAATTACCATATACAGACCCGATGTTCTCGTCCAGGCGAGGTTTGAGGTGTCAAATATATCAAATTGGATGAAACTGCAACCTATTATTGAATTCAGGTTGCAAGATTACCATATACAAACCCGATGTTCTCGTCCAGGCGAGGTTTGAGGTTTCAAATATATCAGATTGGATGAAACTACAACCTATTACTGAACTCAGGTTGCAAAATTACCATATACAGACCCGATGTTCTCGTCCATGCGAGGTTTGAGGTGTGAAATATATCAGATTGGATGAAACTGCAACCTATTACTGAACTCAGGTTGCAAGATTACCATATACAGACCCGATGTTCTCGTCTCTGCGAGGTTTGAGGTGTCAAATATATCAGATTGGATGAGACTACAACCTATTACTGAACTCAGGTTGCAAAATTACCATATATAGACCCGATGTTCTCGTCCTGGCGAGGTTTGAGGTGTCAAATATATCAGATTGGATGAAACTGCAACTTATTACTGAATTCAGGTTGCAAGATTACCATATACAGACCCGATGTTCTCGTCCAGGCGAGGTTTGAGGTGTCAAATATATCAAATTGGATGAAACTGCAACCTATTACTGATCTCAGGTTGCAAGATTACCATATACATGTCCGATGTTCTCGTCCAGAAGAGGTTTGAGGTGTCAAATATATCAGATTTGATGAAACTGCAACCTATTACTGAACTCAGGTTGCAAGATTACCATATACAGACCCGATGTTCTCATCTCTGCGAGGTTTGAGGTGTCAAAGATATCAGATTGGATGAAACTACAACCTAATACTGAACTCAGGTTGCAATATTACTATATATAGACCCGATGTTCTCGTCCACGCGATGTTTGAGGTGTCAAATATATTAGATTGGATGAAACTGCAACCTATTATTGAACTCGGGTTGCAAAATTACCATATGCAGACCTGATGTTCTAGTCCAGGCGAGGTTTGAGGTGTCAAATATATCAGATTTAATGAACCTACAACCTTTTACTGAACTTAGGTTGCAAGATTACCATATACCGACCCGATGTTCTCGTCCAGGCGAGGTTTGAGGTGTCAAATATATCAGATTGGATGAAGCTGCAACCTATTACTGAACTTAGGTTGCAAGATTACCATATACAGACCCGATGTTCTCGTCCAGGCGAGGTTGGAGGTGTCAAATATATCAGATTGGATGAAACTACAACCTATTACTGAACTCAGGTTGCAAAATTACTATATACAGACCCGATGTTCTCGTCCAGGCGAGGTTTGAGGTGTCAAATATATCAAATTGGATGAAACTGCAACCTATTACTGAACTCAGTTTGCAAGATTACCATATACAGAACCAATGTTCTCGTCTCTGCGAGGTTTGAAGTGTCAAATATATCAAATTGGATGAAACTACAACCTATTACTGAACTCAGGTTGCAAAATTACCATATACAGACCCGATGTTCTTGTCCACGCGAGGTTTGAGGTGTCAAATATATCAGATTGGATGAAACTGCAACCTATTACTGAACTCAGGTTGCAAGATTACCATATGCAGACCTGATGTTCTAGTCCAGGAGAGGTTTGAGGTGTCAAATATATCAGATTGAATGAAACTGCAAACTATTACTGAACTTAGGTTGCAATATTATGATATACAGACCCGATGTTCTCGTCCAGGCGAGGTTTGAGGTGCCAAATATATCAAATTGGATGAAACCGCAACCTATTACTGAACTCAGGTTGCAAGAATACCATATATATACCCGATGTTCTCGTTCAGGCGAGGTTTGAGGTGTCAAATATATCAAATTGGATGAACCTGCAACCTATTATTGAACTCGGGTTGCAATATTACCATATACGGACCCGATATTCTCGTCAAGGCGAGGTTTGAGGTGTCAAATATATCAGATTGGACGAAACTACAACCTATTACTGAATTCAGGTTGCAAAATTACCATATACAGACCCGATGTTCTCGTCTCTGCGAGGTTTGAGGTGTCAAATATATCAGATTGGATGAGACTACAACCTATTACTGAACTCAGGTTGCAATTACCATATAAAAACCCGATGTTCTCGTCCTGGCGAGGTTTGAGGTGTCAAATATATCAGATTGGATGAAACTGCAACTTATTACTGAACTAATGTTGCAAGATGACGATATACAGACCAGATGTTCTCGTCCAAACGAGGTTTGAGCTGTTAAATATATCAGATTGGATGAACCTGCAACCTATTACTGAACTCAGGTTGCAAGATTACCATATACAAACCCGATGTTCTCGGATAGGAGAGGTTTGAGATGTGAAATATATCAGATTGGATGAAACTAGAACCTATTACTGAACTCAGGTTGCAAAATTACCATATACAGACCCGATGTTCTCGTCCAGGTGAGGTTTGAGGTGTCAAATATATCAGATTGGATGAAACTGCAACCTATTACTAAACTCAGGTTGCAATTACCATATACAGACCCGATGTTCTCGACACGACGAGGTTTGAGGTGTGAAATATATCAGATTGGATGAAACTGCAACTTATTACTGAATTCAGGTTTCAAGATTACCATATACAAACCCGATGTTCTCGTCCAGGCGAGGTTTGAGGTGTCAAATATATCAGATTGGATAAAACTGCAACCTATTACTGAACTCAGGTTGCAATTACCATATTCAGACCTGATGTTCTCGTCCAGGAGAGGTTTGAGGTGTCAAATATATCCAATTGGATGAAACTGCAACCTATTACAGAACTCAGGTTGCAATTACCATATACAGACCCGATGTTCTCGTCCAGGAGAGGTTTGAGGTGTCAAATATATCAGATTGGATGAAACTGCAACTTATTACTGAATTCAGGTTGCAAGATTACCATATACAGACCCGATGTTCTCGTCCAGGCGAGGTTTGAGGTGTCAAATATATCAGATTGGATGAAACTGCAACCTATTACTGAACTCAGGTTGCAAGATTACCATATACAGACCCGATGTTCTCGTCCAGGCGAGGTTTGAGGTGTTAAATATATCAGATTGGATGAAACTACAACCTATTACTGAACTCAGGTTGCAAAATTACCATATACAGACCCGATGTTCTCGTCCATGTGAGGTTTGAGGTGTCAAATATATCAGATTGGATGAAACTGCAACCTATTACTAAACTCAGGTTGCAATTACCATATACAGACCCGATGTTATCGACACGGCGAGGTTTGAGATGTGAAATATATCAGATTGGATGAAACTGCAACTTATTACTGAATTCAGGTTGCAAGATTACCATATACAAACCCGATGTTCTCGTCCAGGCGAGGTTTGAGGTGTCAAATATATCAGATTGGATGAAACTGCAACCTATTACTGAACTCAGGTTGCAATTACCATATTCAGACCTGATGTTCTCGTCCAGGAGAGGTTTGAGGTGTCAAATATATCCAATTGGATGAAACTGCAACCTATTACTGAACTCAGGTTGCAATTACCACATACAGACCCGATGTTCTCGTCCAGGAGAGGTTTGAGGTGTCAAATATATCAGATTGGATGAAACTGCAACTTATTACTGAATTCAGGTTGCAAGATTACCATATACAGACCCGATGTTCTCGTCCAGGCGAGGTTTGAGGTGTCAAATATATCAGATTGGATGAAACTGCAACTTATTACTGAATTCAGGCTGCAAGATTACCATATACAGAACCGATGTTCTCGTCCAGGCGAGGTTTGAGGTGTTAAATATATCAAATTGGATGAAAATGCAACCTATTACTGAATTCAGGTTGCAACATTACCATATACAGATCCGATGTTCTCGTCTAGGCGAGGTTTGAGGTGTTAAATATATCAAATTGGATGAAACTGCAATCTATTACTGAACTCAGGTTGCAAGATTACCATATACAGGCCCGATGTTCTCGTCCAGGCGAGGTTTGAGGTGTCAAATATATCAGATTGGATGAAACTGCAACCTATTACTAAACTCAGGTTGCAAGATTACCATATACAGGCCGGATGTTCTCGTCCAGGCGAGGTTTGAGGTTCCAAATATATCAGATTGGATGAAACTGCAACCTATTACTGAAATCAGGTTGCAAGATTACCATTTACAGACCCGATGTTCTCGTCCAGGTGAGGTTTGAGGTGTTAAATATATCAGATTAGATGATACTACAACCTATTACTGAACTCATGTTGCAAAATTACCATATACATACCCTATGTTCTCGTCCATGCGAGGTTTGAGGTGTCAAACATATCAGATTGGATGAAACTGCAACCTATTACTGAACTCAGGTTGCAATTACCATATACAGACACGATGTTCTCGTCCCGGCGAGGTTCGAGGTGTTAAATATATCCGATTTGATGAAACTGCAACCTATTACTGAACTCAGGTTGCAATTACCATATACAGACCCGATGTTCTCGTCCAGGCGAGGTTTGAGGTGTCAAATATATCAAATTGGATGAAAGTGCAACCTATTACTGAATTCAGGTTGCAAGATTACCATATACAGACCCGATGTTCTCGTCCAGGCGAGGTTTGAGGTGTCAAATATATCAGATTGGATGAAACTACAACCTATTACTGAACTCAGGTTGCAAAATTACCATATACAGACCCGATGTTCTCGTCCATGCGAGGTTTGAGGTGTCAAATATATCAGATTGGATGAAGCTGCAACCTATTACTGAACTCAGGTTGAAAAATTACCATATACAGACCCGATGTTCTCGTCCCGGCGAGGTTTGAGGTGTCAAATATATCAGATTGGATGAAAATGCAACTTATTACTGAATTCAGGCTGCAAGATTACCATATACAGAACCGATGTTCTCGTCCAGGCGAGGTTTGAGGTGTTAAATATATCAGATTGGATGAAAATGCAACCTATTACTAAATTCAGGTTGCAACATTACCATATACAGATCCGATGTTCTCGTCCAGGCAAGGTTTGAGGTGTCAAATATATCAGATTGGATGAAACTGCAACTTATTACTGAATTCAGGTTGCAAGATTACCATATACAGACCCGATGTTCTCGTCCAGGCGAGGTTTGAGGTGTTAAATATATCAAATTGGATGAAACTGCAACCTATTACTGAATTCAGGTTGCAACATAACCATATACAGATCCGATGTTCTTGTCCAGGCGAGGTTTGAGGTGTTAAATATATCAAATTGGATGAAACTGCAATCTATTACTGAACTCAGGTTGCAAGATTACCATATACAGGCCCGATGTTCTCGTCCAGGCGAGGTTTGAGGTGTCAAATATATCAGATTGGATGAAACTGCAACCTATTACTAAACTCAGGTTGCAAGATTACCATATACAGGCCGGATGTTCTCGTCCAGGCGAGGTTTGAGGTTCCAAATATATCAGATTGGATGAAACTGCAACCTATTACTGAACTCAGGTTGCAAGATTACCATTTACAGACCCGATGTTCTCGTCCAGGTGAGGTTTGAGGTGTTAAATATATCAGATTAGATGAAACTACAACCTATTACTGAACTCAGGTTACAAAATTCCCATATACATACCCTATGTTCTCGTCCATGCGAGGTTTGAGGTGTCAAACATATCAGATTGGATGAAACTGCAACCTATTACTGAACTCAGGTTGCAATTACCATATACAGACACGATGTTCTCGTCCCGGCGAGGTTCGAGGTGTTAAATATATCCGATTTGATGAAACTGCAACCTATTACTGAACTCAGGTTGCAATTACCATATACAGACCCGATGTTCTCATCCAGGCGAGGTTTGAGGTGTCAAATATATCAAATTGGATGAAAGTGCAACCTATTACTGAATTCAGGTTGCAAGATTACCATATACAGACCCGATGTTCTCGTCCAGGCGAGGTTTGAGGTGTCAAATATATCAGATTGGATGAAACTACAACCTATTACTGAACTCAGGTTGCAAAATTACCATATACAGACCCGATGTTCTCGTCCATGCGAGGTTTGAGGTGTCAAATATATCAGATTGGATGAAACTGCAACCTATTACTGAACTCAGGTTGCAATTACCATATACAGACACGATGTTCTCGTCCCGGCGAGGTTCGAGGTGTTAAAAATATCCGATTGGATGAAACTGCAACCTATTACTGAACTCAGGTTGCAATTACCATATACAGACCCGATGTTCTCGTCCAGGCGAGGTTTGAGGTGTCAAATATATCAAATTGGATGAAACTGCAACCTATTATTGAATTCAGGTTGCAAGATTACCATATACAAACCCGATGTTCTCGTCCAGGCGAGGTTTGAGGTGTCAAATATATCAGATTGGATGAAACTACAACCTATTACTGAACTCAGGTTGCAAAATTACCATATACAGACCCGATGTTCTCGACACGGCGAGGTTTGAGGTGTGAAATATATCAGATTGGATGAAACTGCAACTTATTACTGAATTCAGGTTGCAAGATTACCATATACAAACCCGATGTTCTCGTCCAGGCGAGGTTTGAGGTATCAAATATATCAGATTGGATGAAACTGCAACTTATTACTGAACTCAGGTTGCAATTACAATATTCAGACCTGATGTTCTCGTCCAGGAGAGGTTTGATGTGTCAAATATATCCAATTGGATGAAACTGCAACCCATTACTGAACTCAGGTTGGAATTACCACATACAGACCCGATGTTCTCGTCCAGGAGAGGTTTGAGGTGTCAAATATATCAGATTGGATGAAACTGCAACTTATTACTGAATTCAGGTTGCAAGATTACCATATACAGACCCGATGTTCTCGTCCAGGCGAGGTTTGAGGTGTCAAATATATCAGATTGGATGAAACTGCAACTTATTACTGAATTCAGGCTGCAAGATTACCATATACAGAACCGATGTTCTCGTCCAGGCGAGGTTTGAGGTGTTAAATATATCAAATTGGATGAAAATGCAACCTATTACTGAATTCAGGTTGCAACATTACCATATACAGATCCGATGTTCTCGTCTAGGCGAGGTTTGAGGTGTTAAATATATCAAATTGGATGAAACTGCAATCTATTACTGAACTCAGGTTGCAAGATTACCATATACAGGCCCGATGTTCTCGTCCAGGCGAGGTTTGAGGTGTCAAATATATCAGATTGGATGAAACTGCAACCTATTACTAAACTCAGGTTGCAAGATTACCATATACAGGCCGGATGTTCTCGTCCAGGCGAGGTTTGAGGTTCCAAATATATCAGATTGGATGAAACTGCAACCTATTACTGAAATCAGGTTGCAAGATTACCATTTACAGACCCGATGTTCTCGTCCAGGTGAGGTTTGAGGTGTTAAATATATCAGATTAGATGATACTACAACATATTACTGAACTCATGTTGCAAAATTACCATATACATACCCTATGTTCTCGTCCATGCGAGGTTTGAGGTGTCAAACATATCAGATTGGATGAAACTGCAACCTATTACTGAACTCAGGTTGCAATTACCATATACAGACACGATGTTCTCGTCCCGGCGAGGTTCGAGGTGTTAAATATATCCGATTTGATGAAACTGCAACCTATTACTGAACTCAGGTTGCAATTACCATATACAGACCCGATGTTCTCGTCCAGGCGAGGTTTGAGGTGTCAAATATATCAAATTGGATGAAAGTGCAACCTATTACTGAATTCAGGTTGCAAGATTACCATATACAGACCCGATGTTCTCGTCCAGGCGAGGTTTGAGGTGTCAAATATATCAGATTGGATGAAACTACAACCTATTACTGAACTCAGGTTGCAAAATTACCATATACAGACCCGATGTTCTCGTCCATGCGAGGTTTGAGGTGTCAAATATATCAGATTGGATGAAGCTGCAACCTATTACTGAACTCAGGTTGAAAAATTACCATATACAGACCCGATGTTCTCGTCCCGGCGAGGTTTGAGGTGTCAAATATATCAGATTGGATGAAAATGCAACTTATTACTGAATTCAGGCTGCAAGATTACCATATACAGAACCGATGTTCTCGTCCAGGCGAGGTTTGAGGTGTTAAATATATCAGATTGGATGAAAATGCAACCTATTACTAAATTCAGGTTGCAACATTACCATATACAGATCCGATGTTCTCGTCCAGGCAAGGTTTGAGGTGTCAAATATATCAGATTGGATGAAACTGCAACTTATTACTGAATTCAGGTTGCAAGATTACCATATACAGACCCGATGTTCTCATCCAGGCGAGGTTTGAGGTGTTAAATATATCAAATTGGATGAAACTGCAACCTATTACTGAATTCAGGTTGCAACATTACCATATACAGATCCGATGTTCTCGTCCAGGCGAGGTTTGAGGTGTTAAATATATTAAATTGGATGAAACTGCAATCTATTACTGAACTCAGGTTGCAAGATTACCATATACAGGCCCGATGTTCTCGTCCAGGCGAGGTTTGAGGTGTCAAATATATCAGATTGGATGAAACTGCAACCTATTACTGAACTCAGGTTGCAAGATTACCATATACAGACCCGATGTTCTCGTCCAGGCGAGGTTTGAGGTGTCAAATATATCAGATTGGATGAAACTGCAACCTATTACTGAATTCAGGTTGCAAGATTACCATATACAGACCCGATGTTCTCGTCCAGGCGAGGTTTGAGGTGTCAAATATATCAGATTGGATGAAACTACAACCTATTACTGAACTCAGGTTGCAAAATTACCATATACATACCCGATGTTCTCGTCCATGCGAGGTTTGAGGTGTCAAATATATCAGATTGGATGAAGCTGCAACCTATTACTGAACTCAGGTTGAAAAATTACCATATACAGACCCGATGTTCTCGTCCCGGCGAGGTTTGAGGTGTCAAATATATCAGATTGGATGAAAATGCAACTTATTACTGAATTCAGGCTGCAAGATTACCATATACAGAACCGATGTTCTCGTCCAGGCGAGGTTTGAGGTGTTAAATATATCAGATTGGATGAAAATGCAACCTATTACTAAATTCAGGTTGCAACATTACCATATACAGATCCGATGTTCTCGTCCAGGCGAGGTTTGAGGTGTTAAATATATCAAATTGGATGAAACTGCAATCTATTACTGAACTCAGGTTGCAAGATTACCATATACAGGCCCGATGTTCTCGTCCAGGCGAGGTTTGAGGTGTCAAATATATCAGATTGGATGAAACTGCAACCTATTACTAAACTCAGGTTGCAAGATTACCATATACAGGCCGGATGTTCTCGTCCAGGCGAGGTTTGAGGTTCCAAATATATCAGATTGGATGAAACTGCAACCTATTACTGAAATCAGGTTGCAAGATTACCATTTACAGACCCGATGTTCTCGTCCAGGTGAGGTTTGAGGTGTTAAATATATCAGATTAGATGATACTACAACCTATTACTGAACTCATGTTGCAAAATTACCATATACATACCCTATGTTCTCGTCCATGCGAGGTTTGAGGTGTCAAACATATCAGATTGGATGAAACTGCAACCTATTACTGAACTCAGGTTGCAATTACCATATACAGACACGATGTTCTCGTCCCGGCGAGGTTCGAGGTGTTAAATATATCCGATTTGATGAAACTGCAACCTATTACTGAACTCAGGTTGCAATTACCATATACAGACCCGATGTTCTCGTCCAGGCGAGGTTTGAGGTGTCAAATATATCAAATTGGATGAAAGTGCAACCTATTACTGAATTCAGGTTGCAAGATTACCATATACAGACCCGATGTTCTCGTCCAGGCGAGGTTTGAGGTGTCAAATATATCAGATTGGATGAAACTACAACCTATTACTGAACTCAGGTTGCAAAATTACCATATACAGACCCGATGTTCTCGTCCATGCGAGGTTTGAGGTGTCAAATATATCAGATTGGATGAAGCTGCAACCTATTACTGAACTCAGGTTGAAAAATTACCATATAAAGACCCGATGTTCTCGTCCCGGCGAGGTTTGAGGTGTCAAATATATCAGATTGGATGAAAATGCAACTTATTACTGAATTCAGGCTGCAAGATTACCATATACAGAACCGATGTTCTCGTCCAGGCGAGGTTTGAGGTGTTAAATATATCAGATTTGATGAAAATGCAACCTATTACTAAATTCAGGTTGCAACATTACCATATACAGATCCGATGTTCTCGTCCAGGCGAGGTTTGAGGTGTTAAATATATCAAATTGGATGAAAATGCAATCTATTACTGAACTCAGGTTTCAAGATTACCATATACAGGCCCGATGTTCTCTTCCAGGCGAGGTTTGAGGTGTCAAATATATCATATTGGATGAAACTGCAACCTATTACTAAACTCAGGTTGTAAGATTACCATATACAGGCCCGATGTTCTCGTCCAGGCGAGGTTTGAGGTGTCAAATATATCAGATTGGATGAAACTACAACCTATTACTGAACTCAGGTTGCAAGATTACCATATACAGACCCGATGTTCTCGTCCATGCGAGGTTTCAGGTGTTAAATATATCAGATTAGATGAAACTACAACCTATTACTGAACTCAGGTTGCAAAATTACCATATATACCCGATGTTCTCGTCCATGCGAGGTTTGAGGTGTCAAATATATCAGATTGGATGAAACTGCAACCTATTACTGAACTCAGGTTGCAATTACCATATAAATACATGATGTTCTCGTCCCGGCGAGGTTCCAGGTGTCAAATATATCCGATTGGATGAAACTGCAATCTATTACTGAACTCAGGTTGCAATTACCATATACAAACACGATGTTCTCGTCCCGGCGAGGTTCGAGGTGTTAAATATATCCGGTTGGATGAAACTGCAACCTATTACTGAACTCAGGTTGCAATTACCATATACAGACCCGATGTTCTCGTCCAGGCGAGGTTTGAGGTATCAAATATACCAAATTGGATGAAACTGCAACCAATTATTGAATTCGGTTGCAAGATTACCATATACAAACCCGATGTTCTCGTCCAGGCGAGGTTTGAGGTGTCAAATATATCAGATTGGATGAAACTACAACCTATTACTGAACTCAGGTTGCAAGATTACCATTTACAGACCCGATGTTCTCGTCCAGGTGAGGTTTGAGGTGTTAAATATATCAGATTAGATGAAACTACAACATATTACTGAACTCAGGTTGCAAAATTACCATATACATACCCTATGTTCTCGTCCATGCGAGGTTTGAGGTGTCAAACATATCAGATTGGATGAAACTGCAACCTATTACTGAACTCAGGTTGCAATTACCATATACAGACACGATGTTCTCGTCCCGGCGAGGTTCGAGGTGTTAAATATATCCGATTCGATGAAACTGCAACCTATTACTGAACTCAGGTTGCAATTACCATATACAGACCCAATGTTCTCATCCAGGCGAGGTTTGAGGTGTCAAATATATCAAATTGGATGAAAGTGCAACCTATTACTGAATTCAGGTTGCAAGATTACCATATACAGACCCGATGTTCTCGTCCAGGCGAGGTTTGAGGTGTCAAATATATCAGATTGGATGAAACTACAACCTATTACTGAACTCAGGTTGCAAAATTACCATATACAGACCCGATGTTCTCGTCCATGCGAGGTTTGAGGTGTCAAATATATCAGATTGGATGAAGCTGCAACCTATTACTGAACTCAGGTTGAAAAATTACCATATACAGACCCGATGTTCTCGTCCCGGCGAGGTTTGAGGTGTCAAATATATCAGATTGGATGAAAATGCAACTTATTACTGAATTCAGGCTGCAAGATTACCATATACAGAACCGATGTTCTCGTCCAGGCGAGGTTTGAGGTGTTAAATATATCAGATTGGATGAAAATGCAACCTATTACTAAATTCAGGTTGCAACATTACCATATACAGATCCGATGTTCTCGTCCAGGCGAGGTTTGAGGTGTTAAATATATCAAATTGGATGAAACTGCAATCTATTACTGAACTCAGGTTGCAAGATTACCATATACAGGCCCGATGTTCTCGTCCAGGCGAGGTTTGAGGTGTCAAATATATCAGATTGGATGAAACTGCAACCTATTACTAAACTCAGGTTGCAAGATTACCATATACAGGCCGGATTTTCTCGTACAGGCGAGGTTTGAGGTTCCAAATATATCAGATTGGATGAAACTGCAACCTATTACTGAACTCAGGTTGCAAGATTACCATTTACAGACCCGATATTCTCGTCCAGGTGAGGTTTGAGGTGTTAAATATATCAGATTAGATGAAACTACAACCTATTACTGAACTCAGGTTCCAAAATTACCATATACATACCCTATGTTCTCGTCCATGCGAGGTTTGAGGTGTCAAACATATCAGATTGGATGAAACTGCAACCTATTACTGAACTTAGGTTGCAATTACCATATACAGACACGATGTTCTCGTCCCGGCGAGGTTCGAGGTGTTAAATATATCCGATTTGATGAAACTGCAACCTATTACT
>NC_039362.1:120489580-120513184 GCF_003573695.1 Papaver somniferum
ATTACCATATACAGACCCGATGTTCTCGTCCAGGCGAGGTTTGAGGTGTCAAATATATCAAATTGGATGAAAGTGCAACCTATTACTGAATTCAGGTTGCAAGATTACCATATACAGACCCGATGTTTTCGTCCAGGCGAGGTTTGAGGTGTCAAATATATCAGATTGGATGAAACTACAACCTATTACTGAACTCAGGTTGCAAAATTACCATATACAGACCCGATGTTCTCGTCCATTGCGAGGTTTGAGGTGTCAAATATATCAGATTGGATGAAGCTCCAACCTATTACTGAACTCAGGTTGAAAAATTACCATATACAGACCCGATGTTCTCGTCCCGGCGAGGTTTTAGGTGTCAAATATATCAGATTGGATGAAAATGCAACTTATTACTGAATTCAGGCTGCAAGATTACCATATACAGAACCGATGTTCTCGTCCAGGCAAGGTTTGAAGTGTTAAATATATCAGATTGGATGAAAATGCAACCTATTACTAAATTCAGGTTGCAACATTGCCATATACAGATCCGATGTTCTCGTCCAGGCGAGGTTTGAGGTGTTAAATATATCAAATTGGATGAAAATGCAATCTATTACTAAACTCAGGTTGTAAGATTACCATATACAGGCCCGATGTTCTCGTCCAGGCGAGGTTTGAGGTGTCAAATATATCAGATTAGATGAAACTACAACCTATTACTGAACTCAGGTTGCAAGATTACCATATACAGACCCGATGTTCTCGTCCATGCGAGGTTTGAGGTGTTAAAAATATCAGATTAGATGAAACTACAACCTATTACTGAACTCAGGTTGTAAAATTACCATATATACCCGATGTTCTCGTCCATGCGAGGTTTGAGGTGTCAAATATATCAGATTGGATGAAACTGCAACCTATTACTGAACTCAGGTTGCAATTACCATATAAATACACGATGTTCTCGTCCCGGCGAGGTTCCAGGTGTCAAATATATCCGATTGGATGAAACTGCAATCTATTACTGAACTCAGGTTGCAATTACCATATACAAACACGATGTTCTCGTCCCGGCGAGGTTCGAGGTGTTAAATATATCCGGTTGGATGAAACTGCAACCTATTACTGAACTCAGGTTGCAATTACCATATAGAGACCCGATGTTCTCGTCCAGGCGAGGTTTGAGGTATCAAATATACCAAATTGGATGAAACTGCAACCTATTATTGAATTCAGGTTGCAAGATTACCATATACAAACCCGATGTTCTCGTCCAGGCGAGGTTTGAGGTGTCAAATATATCAGATTGGATGAAACTACAACCTATTACTGAACTCAGCTTGCAAGATTACCATTTACAGACCCGATGTTCTCGTCCAGGTGAGGT
This sequence comes from Papaver somniferum, assembly GCF_003573695.1. NCBI lineage: Eukaryota > Viridiplantae > Streptophyta > Magnoliopsida > Ranunculales > Papaveraceae > Papaver > Papaver somniferum. The sequence continues at coordinate 120,490,953 of NC_039362.1, forward strand.
TTGAGGTGTTAAATATATCAGATTAGATGAAACTACAACCTATTACTGAACTCAGGTTGCAAAATTACCATATACATACCTTATGTTCTCGTCCATGCGAGGTTTGAGGTGTCAAACATATCAGATTGGATGAAACTGCAACATTTTACTGAAATTAGGTTGCAAGATTACCATATACAGGCCCGATGTTCTCGTCCAGGCGAGGTTTGAGGTGTCAAATATATCAGATTGGATGAAACTGCAACCTATTACTAAACTCAGGTTGCAAGATTACCATATACAGGCCGGATGTTCTCGTCCAGGCGAGGTTTGAGGTTCCAAATATATCAGATTGGATGAAACTGCAACCTATTACTGAACTCAGGTTGCAAGATTACCATTTACAGACCCGATGTTCTCGTCCAGGTGAGGTTTGAGGTGTTAAATATATCAGATTAGATGAAACTACAACCTATTACTGAACTCAGGTTGCAATTACCATATACAGACCCGATGTTCTCGTCCAGGCGAGGTTTGAGGTATCAAATATACCAAATTGGATGAAACTGCAACCTATTATTGAATTCAGGTTGCAAGATTACCATATACAAACCCGATGCTCTCGTCCAGGCGAGGTTTGAGGTGTCAAATATATCAGATTGGATGAAACTACAACCTATTACTGAACTCAGGTTGCAAAATTACCATATACAGGCCGGATGTTCTCGTCCAGGCGAGGTTTGAGGTTCCAAATATATCAGATTGGATGAAACTGCAACCTATTACTGAACTCAGGTTGCAAGATTACCATTTACAGACCCGATGTTCTCGTCCAGGCGAGGTTTGAGGTGTCAAACATATCAGATTGGATGAAACTGCAACATTTTACTGAAATTAGGTTGCAAGATTACCATATACAGGCCCGATGTTCTCGTCCAGGCGAGGTTTGAGGTGTCAAATATATCAGAATGGATGAAACTGCAACATTTTACTGAACTCAGGTTGCAAGATTACCATTTACAGACCCGATGTTCTCGTCCAGGTGAGGTTTGAGGTGTTAAATATATCAGATTAGATGAAACTACAACCTATTACTGAACTCAGGTTGCAAAATTACCATATACATACCCTATGTTCTCGTCCATGCGAGGTTTGAGGTGTCAAACATATCAAATTGGATGAAACTGCAACCTATTACTGAACTCAGGTTGCAATTACCATATACAGACACGATGTTCTCGTCCCGGCGAGGTTCGAGGTGTTAAATATATCAGATTGGATGAAAATGCAACCTATTACTAAATTCAGGTTGCAACATTGCCATATACAGATCCGATGTTCTCGTCCAGGCGAGGTTTGAGGTGTTAAATATATCAAATTGGATGAAAATGCAATCTATTACTAAACTCAGGTTGTAAGATTACCATATACAGGCCCGATGTTCTCGTCCAGGCGAGGTTTGAGGTGTCAAATATATCAGATTGGATGAAACTACAACCTATTACTGAACTCAGGTTGCAAGATTACCATATACAGACCCGATGTTCTCGTCCATGCGAGGTTTGAGGTGTTAAAAATATCAGATTAGATGAAACTACAACCTATTACTGAACTCAGGTTGCAAAATTACCATATATACCCGATGTTCTCGTCCATGCGAGGTTTGAGGTGTCAAATATATCAGATTGGATGAAACTGCAACCTATTACTGAACTCAGGTTGCATTTACCATATAAATACACGATGTTCTCGTCCCGGCGAGGTTCCAGGTGTCAAATATATCCGATTGGATGAAACTGCAATCTATTACTGAACTCAGGTTGCAATTACCATATACAAACACGATGTTCTCGTCCCGGCGAGGTTCGAGGTGTTAAATATATCCGGTTGGATGAAACTGCAACCTATTACTGAACTCAGGTTGCAATTACCATATACAGACCCGATGTTCTCGTCCAGGCGAGGTTTGAGGTATCAAATATACCAAATTGGATGAAACTGCAACCAATTATTGAATTCGGTTGCAAGATTACCATATACAAACCCGATGTTCTCGTCCAGGCGAGGTTTGAGGTGTCAAATATATCAGATTGGATGAAACTACAACCTATTACTGAACTCAGGTTGCAAGATTACCATTTACAGACCCGATGTTCTCGTCCAGGTGAGGTTTGAGGTGTTAAATATATCAGATTAGATGAAACTACAACCTATTACTGAACTCAGGTTGCAATTACCATATACAGACCCGATGTTCTCGTCCAGGCGAGGTTTGAGGTATCAAATATACCAAATTGGATGAAACTGCAACCTATTATTGAATTCAGGTTGCAAGATTACCATATACAAACCCGATGCTCTCGTCCAGGCGAGGTTTGAGGTGTCAAATATATCAGATTGGATGAAACTACAACCTATTACTGAACTCAGGTTGCAAGATTACCATTTACAGACCCGATGTTCTCGTCCAGGTGAGGTTTGAGGTGTTAAATATATCAGATTAGATGAAACTACAACCTATTACTGAACTCAGGTTGCAAAATTACCATATACATACCCTATGTTCTCGTCCATGCGAGGTTTGAGGTGTCAAACATATCAGATTGGATGAAACTGCAACCTATTACTGAACTCAGGTTGCAATTACCATATACAGACACGATGTTCTCGTCCCGGCGAGGTTCGAGGTGTTAAATATATCCGATTTGATGAAACTGCAACCTATTACTGAACTCAGGTTGCAATTACCATATACAGACCCGATGTTCTCGTCCAGGCGAGGTTTGAGGTGTCAAATATATCAAATTGGATGAAAGTGCAACCTATTACTGAATTCAGGTTGCAAGATTACCATATACAGACCCGATGTTCTCGTCCAGGCGAGGTTTGAGGTGTCAAATATATCAGATTGGATGAAACTACAACCTATTACTGAACTCAGGTTGCAAAATTACCATATACAGACCCGATGTTCTCGTCCATGCGAGGTTTGAGGTGTCAAATATATCAGATTGGATGAAGCTGCAACCTATTACTGAACTCAGGTTGAAAAATTACCATATACAGACCCGATGTTCTCGTCCCGGCGAGGTTTGAGGTGTCAAATATATCAGATTGGATGAAAATGCAACCTATTACTAAACTCAGGTTGCAGTATTATTATATACATACCCGATGTTCTCGTCCAGGCGAGGTTTGAGGTGTCAAATATATCAGATTGGATGAAACTGCAACTTATTACTGAATTCAGGTTGCAATATTACCATATACAGACCCGATGTTCTCTTCCAGGCGAGGTTTAAGGTGTCAAATATATCAAATTGGATGAAACTGCAACCTATTACTGTACTCAGGTTGCAATATTACCATATACATGTCCGATGTTCTCGTCCAGGAGAGGTTTGAGGTGTCAAATATATCAGATTGGATGAAACTACAACCTATTACTGAACTCAGGTTGCAATATTACCATATACAGACCCGATGTTCTCGTCCACGCGAGGTTTGAGGTGTCAAATATATCAGATTGGATGAAACTGCAACCTATTATTGAACTCAGGTTGCAAGATTACCATATGCATACCTGATGTTCTAGTCCAGGCGAGGTTTGAGGTGTCAAATATATCATATTTAATGAACCTCCAACCTTTTACTGAACTTAGGTTGCAAGATTACCATATACCGACCCGATGTTCTCGTCCAGGCGAGGTTTGAGGTGTCAAATATATCAGATTGGATGAAGCTGCAACCTATTACTGAACTCAGGTTGCAATTACCATATTCAGACCTGATGTTCTCGTCCAGGAGAGGTTTGAGGTTTCAAATATATCAGATTGGATGAAACTGCAACTTATTACTGAATTCAGGTTGCAAGAATACCATATACAGACCCGATGTTCTCGTCCAGGCAAGGTTTGAGGTGTCAAATATATCAGATTGGATGAAACTGCAACTTAATACTGAATTCAGGTTGCAAGATTACCATATACAAACCCGATGTTCTCGTCCAGGCGAGGTTTGAGGTGTAAAATATATCAAGTTGGATGAAACTGCAACCTATTACTGAATTCAGGTTGCAACATTACCATATACAGATCCGATGTTCTCGTCCAGGCGAGGTTTGAGGTGTTAAATATATCAAATTGGATGAAACAACAATCTATTACTGACCTCAGGTTGCAATATTACCATATACAGGCCCGATGTACTCGTCCAGGCGAGGTTTGAGGTGTCAAATATATCAGATTGGATGAAACTGCAACCTATTACTAAACTCAGGTTGCAAGATTACCATATACAGGACCGATGTTCTCGTCCAAGCGAGGTTTGAGGTGTCAAATATATCAGATTGGATGAAACTGCAACCTATTACTGAACTCAGGTTGCAATTACCATATTCAGACCTGATGTTCTCGTCCAGGAGAGGTTTGAGGTGTAAAATATATCCAATTGGATGAAACTGCAACCTATTACTGAACTCAGGTTGCAATTACCATATACAGACCCGATGTTCTCGTCCAGGAGAGGTTTGAGGTGTCAAATATATCAGATTGGATGAAACTGCAACTTATTACTGAATTCAGGTTGCAAGATTACCATATACAGACCCGATGTTCTCGTCCAGACGAGGTTTGAGGTGTTAAATATATCAGATTAGATGAAACTACAACCTATTACTGAACTGAGGTTGCAAAATTACCATATACATACCCGATGTTCTCGTCCATGCGAGGTTTGAGGTGTCAAATATATCAGATTGGATGAAACTGCAACCTATTATTGAATTCAGGTTGCAAGATTACCATATACAAACCCGATGTTCTCGTCCAGGCGAGGTTTGAGGTGTCAAATATATCAGATTGGATGAAACTACAACCTATTACTGAACTCAGGTTGCAAAATTACCATATACAGACCCGATGTTCTCGTCTATGCGAGGTTTGAGGTGTCGAATATATCAGATTGGATGAAACTGTAACCTATTACTGAACTCAGGTTGCAATTACCATATAAAGACACGATGTTCTTGTCCCGGCGAGGTTCCAGGTGTCAAATATATCTGATTGGATGAAACTGCAATCTATTACTGAACTCAGGTTGCAATTACCATATACAGCCACGATGTTCTCGTCCTGGCGAGGTTCGAGGTGTTAAATATATCCGGTTGGATGAAACTGCAACCTATTACGGAACTCAGGTTGCAATTACCATATACAGACCCGATGTTCTCTTCCAGGCGAGGTTTGAGGTGTCAAATATATCAAATTGGATGAAACTTCAACCTATTATTGAATTCAGGTTGCAAGATTACCATATACAAACCCGATGTTCTCGTCCAGGCGAGGTTTGAGGTGTCAAATATATCATATTGGATGAAACTACAACCTATTACTGAACTCAGGTTGCAAAATTACCATATACAGACCCGATGTTCTCGTCCATGCGAGGTTTGAGGTGTCAAATATATCAGATTGGATGAAGCTGCAACCTATTACTGAACTCAGGTTGAAAAATTACCATATACAGACCCGATGTTCTCGTCCCGGCGAGGTTTGAGGTGTCAAATATATCAGATTGGATGAAAATGCAACCTATTACTAAACTCAGGTTGCAGTATTACTATATACATACCCGATGTTCTCGTCCAGGCGAGGTTTGAGGTGTCAAATATATCAGATTGGATGAAACTGCAACTTATTACTGAATTCAGGTTGCAACATTACCATATACAGATCCGATGTTCTCGTCCAGGCGAGGTTTGAGGTGTTAAATATATCAAATTGGATGAAACAACAATCTATTACTGACCTCAGGTTGCAATATTACCATATACAGGCCCGATGTACTCGTCCAGGCGAGGTTTGAGGTGTCAAATATATCAGATTGGATGAAACTGCAACCTATTACTAAACTCAGGTTGCAAGATTACCATATACAGGACCGATGTTCTCGTCCAAGCGAGGTTTGAGGTGTCAAATATATCAGATTGGATGAAACTGCAACCTATTACTGAACTCAGGTTGCAATTACCATATTCAGACCTGATGTTCTCGTCCAGGAGAGGTTTGAGGTGTAAAATATATCCAATTGGATGAAACTGCAACCTATTACTGAACTCAGGTTGCAATTACCATATACAGACCCGATGTTCTCGTCCAGGAGAGGTTTGAGGTGTCAAATATATCAGATTGGATGAAACTGCAACTTATTACTGAATTCAGGTTGCAAGATTACCATATACAGACCCGATGTTCTCGTCCAGGCGAGGTTTGAGGTGTCAAATATATCAGATTGGATGAAACTACAACCTATTGCTGAACTCAGGTTGCAAAATTACCATATACAGACCCGATGTTCTCGTCCATGCGAGGTTTGAGGTTTCAAATGTATCAGATTGGATGAAGCTGCAACCTATTACTGAACTCAGGTTGCAAGATTACCATATACAGACCCGATGTTCTCGTCCAGGCGAGGTTTGAGGTGTCAAATATATCAGATTGGATGAAACTACAACCTATTACTGAACTCAGGTTGCAAAATTACCATATACAGACCCGATGTTCTCGTCCATGCGAGGTTTGAGGTGTCAAATGTATCAGATTGGATGAAGCTGCAACCTATTACTGAACTCAGGTTGAAAAATTACCATATACAGACCCGATGTTCTCGTCCCGGCGAGGTTTGAGGTGTCAAATATATCAGATTGGATGAAAATGCAACCTATTACTAAACTCAGGTTGCAGTATTACTATATACATACCCGATGTTCTCGTCCAGGCGAGGTTTGAGGTGTCAAATATATCAGATTGGATGAAACTGCAACTTATTACTGAATTCAGGTTGCAAGATTACCATATACAGACCCGATGTTCTCTTCCAGGCGAGGTTTGAGGTGTCAAATATATCAAATTGGATGAAACTGCAACCTATTACTGGACTCAGGTTGCAATATTACCATATACATGTCCGATGTTCTCGTCCAGGAGAGGTTTGAGGTGTCAAATATATCAGATTGGATGAAACTACAACCTATTACTGAACTCAGGTTGCAATATTACCATATACAGACCCGATGTTCTCGTCCACGCGAGGTTTGAGGTGTCAAATATATCAGATTGGATGAAACTGCAACCTATTATTGAACTCAGGTTGCAAGATTACTATATGCATACCTGATGTTCTAGTCCAGGCGAGGTTTGAGGTGTCAAATATATCATATTTAATGAACCTCCAACCTTTTACTGAACTTAGGTTGCAAGATTACCATATACCGACCCGATGTTCTCGTCCAGGCGAGGTTTGAGGTGTCAAATATATCAGATTGGATGAAGCTGCAACCTATTACTGAACTCAGGTTGCAATTACCATATTCAGACCTGATGTTCTCGTCCAGGAGAGGTTTGAGGTTTCAAGTATATCAGATTGGATGAAACTGCAACTTATTACTGAATTCAGGTTGCAAGAATACCATATACAGACCCGATGTTCTCGTCCAGGCGAAGTTTGAGGTGTCAAATATATCAGATTGGATGAAACTGCAACTTAATACTGAATTCAGGTTGCAAGATTACCATATACAAACCCGATGTTCTCGTCCAGGCGAGGTTTGAGGTGTTAAATATATCAAGTTGGATGAAACTGCAACCTATTACTGAATTCAGGTTGCAACATTACCATATACAGATCCGATGTTCTCGTCCAGGCGAGGTTTGAGGTGTTAAATATATCAAATTGGATGAAACAACAATCTATTACTGACCTCAGGTTGCAATATTACCATATACAGGCCCGATGTACTCGTCCAGGCGAGGTTTGAGGTGTCAAATATATCAGATTGGATGAAACTGCAACCTATTACTAAACTCAGGTTGCAAGATTAGCATATACAGGACCGATGTTCTCGTCCAGGCGAGGTTTGAGGTGTCAAATATATCAGATTGGATGAAACTGCAACCTATTACTGAACTCAGGTTGCAATTACCATATTCGGACCTGATGTTCTCGTCCAGGAGAGGTTTGAGGTGTAAAATATATCCAATTGTATGAAACTGCAACCTATTACTGAACTCAGGTTGCAATTACCATATACAGACCCGATGTTCTCGTCCAGGAGAGGTTTGAGGTGTCAAATATATCAGATTGGATGAAACTGCAACTTATTACTGAATTCAGGTTGCAAGATTACCATATACAGACCCGATGTTCTCGTCCAGACGAGGTTTGAGGTGTTAAATATATCAGATTAGATGAAACTACAACCTATTACTGAACTGAGGTTGCAAAATTACCATATACATACCCGATGTTCTCGTCCATGCGAGGTTTGAGGTGTCAAATATATCAGATTGGATGAAACTGCAACCTATTATTGAATTCAGGTTGCAAGATTACCATATACAAACCCGATGTTCTCGTCCAGGCGAGGTTTGAGGTGTCAAATATATCAGATTGGATGAAACTACAACCTATTACTGAACTCAGGTTGCAAAATTACCATATACAGACCCGATGTTCTCGTCTATGCGAGGTTTGAGGTGTCGAATATATCAGATTGGATGAAACTGTAACCTATTACTGAACTCAGGTTGCAATTACCATATAAAGACACGATGTTCTTGTCCCGGCGAGGTTCCAGGTGTCAAATATATCTGATTGGATGAAACTGCAATCTATTACTGAACTCAGGTTGCAATTACCATATACAGCCACGATGTTCTCGTCCTGGCGAGGTTCGAGGTGTTAAATATATCCGGTTGGATGAAACTGCAACCTATTACGGAACTCAGGTTGCAATTACCATATACAGACCCGATGTTCTCTTCCAGGCGAGGTTTGAGGTGTCAAATATATCAAATTGGATGAAACTTCAACCTATTATTGAATTCAGGTTGCAAGATTACCATATACAAACCCGATGTTCTCGTCCAGGCGAGGTTTGAGGTGTCAAATATATCATATTGGATGAAACTACAACCTATTACTGAACTCAGGTTGCAAAATTACCATATACAGACCCGATGTTCTCGTCCATGCGAGGTTTGAGGTGTCAAATATATCAGATTGGATGAAGCTGCAACCTATTACTGAACTCAGGTTGAAAAATTACCATATACAGACCCGATGTTCTCGTCCCGGCGAGGTTTGAGGTGTCAAATATATCAGATTGGATGAAAATGCAACCTATTACTAAACTCAGGTTGCAGTATTACTATATACATACCCGATGTTCTCGTCCAGGCGAGGTTTGAGGTGTCAAATATATCAGATTGGATGAAACTGCAACTTATTACTGAATTCAGGTTGCAACATTACCATATACAGATCCGATGTTCTCGTCCAGGCGAGGTTTGAGGTGTTAAATATATCAAATTGGATGAAACAACAATCTATTACTGACCTCAGGTTGCAATATTACCATATACAGGCCCGATGTACTCGTCCAGGCGAGGTTTGAGGTGTCAAATATATCAGATTGGATGAAACTGCAACCTATTACTAAACTCAGGTTGCAAGATTACCATATACAGGACCGATGTTCTCGTCCAAGCGAGGTTTGAGGTGTCAAATATATCAGATTGGATGAAACTGCAACCTATTACTGAACTCAGGTTGCAATTACCATATTCAGACCTGATGTTCTCGTCCAGGAGAGGTTTGAGGTGTAAAATATATCCAATTGGATGAAACTGCAACCTATTACTGAACTCAGGTTGCAATTACCATATACAGACCCGATGTTCTCGTCCAGGAGAGGTTTGAGGTGTCAAATATATCAGATTGGATGAAACTGCAACTTATTACTGAATTCAGGTTGCAAGATTACCATATACAGACCCGATGTTCTCGTCCGGGCGAGGTTTGAGGTGTCAAATATATCAGATTGGATGAAACTGCAACTTATTACTGAATTCAGGCTGCAAGATTACCATATACAGAACCGATGTTCTCGTCCAGGCGAGGTTTGAGGTGTTAAATATATCAAATTGGATGAAACTGCAACCTATTACTGAATTCAGGTTGCAACATTACCATATACAGATCCGATGTTCTCGTCCAGGCGAGGTTTGAGGTGTTAAATATATCAAATTGGATGAAACAGATATCTATTACTGACCTCAGGTTGCAATATTACCATATACAGGCCCGATGTTCTCGTCCAGGCGAGGTTTGAGGTGTCAAATATATCAGATTGGATGAAACTGCAACCTATTACTAAACTCAGGTTGCAAGATTACCATATACAGGACCGATGTTCTCGTCCAGGCGAGGTATGAGGTTTCAAATATATCAGATTGGATGAAACTGCAACCTATTACTGAACTCAGGTTGCAAGATTACCATATACAGACCCGATGTTCTCGTCCAGACGAGGTTTGAGGTGTTAAATATATCAGATTAGATGAAACTACAACCTATTACTGAACTGAGGTTGCAAAATTACCATATACATACCCGATGTTCTCGTCCATGCGAGGTTTGAGGTGTCAAATATATCAGATTGGATGAAACTGCAACCTATTATTGAATTCAGGTTGCAAGATTACCATATACAAACCCGATGTTCTCGTCCAGGCGAGGTTTGAGGTGTCAAATATATCAGATTGGATGAAACTGCAACCTATTACTAAACTCAGGTTGCAAGATTACCATATACAGGACCGATGTTCTCGTCCAGGCGAGGTATGAGGTTTCAAATATATCAGATTGGATGAAACAGGAACCTATTACTGAACTCAGGTTGCAAGATTACCATATACAGACCCGACGTTCTCGTCCAGACGAGGTTTGAGGTGTTAAATATATCAGATTAGATGAAACTACAACCTATTACTGAACTGAGGTTGCAAAATTACCATATACATACCCGATGTTCTCGTCCATGCGAGGTTTGAGGTGTCAAATATATCAGATTGGATGAAACTGCAACCTATTATTGAATTCAGGTTGCAAGATTACCATATACAAACCCGATGTTCTCGTCCAGGCGAGGTTTGAGGTGTCAAATATATCAGATTGGATGAAACTACAACCTATTACTGAACTCAGGTTGCAAAATTACCATATACAGACCCGATGTTCTCGACACGACGAGGTTTGAGGTGTGAAATATATCAGACTGGATGAAACTGCAACTTATTACTGAATTCAGGTTGCAAGATTACAATATACAAACCCGATGTTCTCGTCCAGGCGAGGTTTGAGGTGTCAAATATATCAGATTGGATGAAACTGCAACTTATTACTGAACTCAGGTTGCAATTACCATATTCAGACCTGATGTTCTCGTCCAGGAGAGGTTTGAGGTGTCAAATATATCCAATTGGATGAAACTGCAACCTATTATTGAACTCAGGTTGGAATTACCACATACAGACCCGATGTTCTCGTCCAGGAGAGGTTTGAGGTGTCAAATATATCAGATTGGATGAAACTGCAACTTATTACTGAATTCAGGTTGCAAGATTACCATATACAGACCCGATGTTCTCGTCCAGGCGAGGTTTGAGGTGTCAAATATATCAAATTGGATGAAACTGCAACCTATTACTGATCTCAGGTTGCAAGATTACCATATACAGGTCCGATGTTCTCGTCCAGGAGAGGTTTGAGGTGTCAAATATATCAGATTGGATGAAACTGCAACCTATTACTGAACTCAGGTTGCAATTACCATATACAAACCCGATGTTCTCGTCCCGGCGAGGTTTGAGGTGTCAAATATATCAGATTGGATGGAACTGCAACTTATTACTGAACTTATGTTGCAAGATGACGATATACAGACCAGATGTTCTCGTCCAAACGAGGTTTGAGCTGTCAAATATATCAGATTGGATGAACCTGCAACCTATTACTGAACTCAGATTGCAATTACCATATACAGACCCGATGTTCTCGTTCAGGCGAGATTTGAGGTGTCAAATATATCATATTGGATGAAACTGCAACCTATTACTGAACTCAGGTTGCAAGATTACCATATACAGACCCGATGTTCTCGTCCAGGCGAGATTCGAGGTGTCAAATATATCATATTGGATGAAACTGCAACCTAATACTGAACTCAGGTTGCAAGATTCCCATATACAGACCTGATGTTCTAGTACCGGCGAGGTTTGAGGTGTCAAATATATCAGATTGGATGAAACTGCAACCTATTACTGAACTCAGGTTGCAAAATTACCATATACAGACCCGATGTTCTCGTCCAGGCGAGGTTTGAGGTGTCAAATATATCAGATTGGATGAAACTACAACCTATTACTGAACTCAGGTTGCATGATTACCATATACACATCCGATGTTCTCGTCCAGGCGAGGTTTGAGGTGTCAAATATATCAGATTTGATGAAACTGCAACCTATTACTTAACTCAGGTTGCAAGATTACCATATATAGTCCCGATGTTCTCGTCCAGGTGAGGTTTGAGATGTCAAATATATCAGATTGAATGAAACTGCAACCTATTACTGAATTCAGTTTGCAAGATTACCATATAGAAACCCGATGTTCTCGGCTAGGCGAGGTTTGAGGTGTAAAATATATCAGATTGGATGAAACTACAACCTATTACTGAACTCAGGTTGCAAAATTACCATATACAGACCCGATGTTCTCGTCCATGTGAGGTTTGAGGTGTCAAATATATCAGATTGGATGAAACTGCAACCTATTACTAAACTCAGGTTGCAATTACCATATACAGACCCGATGTTATCGACACGGCGAGGTTTGAGGTGTGAAATATATCAGATTGGATGAAACTGCAACTTATTACTGAATTCAGGTTGCAAGATCACCATATACAAACCCGATGTTCTCGTCCAGGAGAGGTTTGAGGTGTCAAATATATCAGATTGGATGAAACTGCAACCTATTACTGAACTCAGGTTGCAATTACCATATACAAACCCGATGTTCTCGTCCCGGCGAGGTTCGAGGTGTTAAAAATATCCGATTGGATGAAACTGCAACCTATTACTGAACTCAGGTTGCAATTACCATATACAGACCCGATGTTCTCGTCCAGGCGAGGTTTGAGGTGTCAAATATATCAAATTGGATGAAACTGCAACCTATTATTGAATTCAGGTTGCAAGATTACCATATACAAACCCGATGTTCTCGTCCAGGCGAGGTTTGAGGTGTCAAATATATCAGATTGGATGAAACTACAACCTATTACTGAACTCAGGTTGCAAAATTACCATATACAGACCCGATGTTCTCGACACGGCGAGGTTTGAGGTGTGAAATATATCAGATTGGATGAAACTGCAACTTATTACTGAATTCAGGTTGCAAGATTACCATATACAAACCCGATGTTCTCGTCCAGGCGAGGTTTGAGGTATCAAATATATCAGATTGGATGAAACTGCAACTTATTACTGAACTCAGGTTGCAATTACAATATTCAGACCTGATGTTCTCGTCCAGGAGAGGTTTGATGTGTCAAATATATCCAATTGGATGAAACTGCAACCCATTACTGAACTCAGGTTGGAATTACCACATACAGACCCGATGTTCTCGTCCAGGAGAGGTTTGAGGTGTCAAATATATCAGATTGGATGAAACTGCAACTTATTACTGAATTCAGGTTGCAAGATTACCATATACAGACCCGATGTTCTCGTCCAGGCGAGGTTTGAGGTGTCAAATATATCAGATTGGATGAAACTGCAACTTATTACTGAACTCAGGCTGCAAGATTACCATATACAGAACCGATGTTCTCGTCCAGGCGAGGTTTGAGGTGTTAAATATATCAGATTGGATGAAAATGCAACCTATTACTAAATTCAGGTTGCAACATAACCATATACAGATCCGATGTTCTCGTCCAGGCGAGGTTTGAGGTGTTAAATATATCAAATTGGATGAAAATGCAATCTATTACTGAACTCAGGTTGCAAGATTACCATATACAGGCCCGATGTTCTCGTCCAGGCGAGGTTTGAGGTGTCAAATATATCATATTGGATGAAACTGCAACCTATTACTAAACTCAGGTTGTAATATTACCATATACAGGCCCGATGTTCTCGTCCAGGCGAGGTTTGAGGTGTCAAATATATCAGATTGGATGAAACTGCAACCTATTACTGAACTCAGGTTGCAAGATTACCATATACAGACACGATGTTCTCGTCCAGGCGAGGTTTGAGGTGTTAAATATATCAGATTAGATGAAACTACAACCTATTACTGAACTCAGGTTGCAAAATTACCATATATACCCGATGTTCTCGTCCATGCGAGGTTTGAGGTGTCAAATATATCAGATTGGATGAAACTTCAACCTATTACTGAACTCAGGTTGCAATTACCATATAAATACACGATGTTCTCGTCCTGGCGAGGTTCCAGGTGTCAAATATATCCGATTGGATGAAACTGCAATCTATTACTGAACTAAGGTTGCAATTACCATATACAAACACGATGTTCTCGTCCCGGCGAGGTTCGAGGTGTTAAATATATCTGGTTGGATGAAACTGCAACCTATTACTGAACTCAGGTTGCAATTACCATATACAGACCCGATGTTCTCGTCCAGGCGAGGTTTGAGGTGTCAAATATATCGAATTGGATGAAACTGCAACCTATTATTGAATTTAGGTTGCAATATTACCATATACAAACCCGATGTTCTCGTCCAGGCGAGGTTTGAGGTGTCAAATATATCAGATTGGATGAAACTACAACCTATTACTGAACTCAGGTTGCAAAATTAACATATACAGACCCGATGTTCTCGTATATGCGAGGTTTGAGGTGTCAAATATATCAGATTGGATGAAACTGCAACCTATTACTGAACTCAGGTTGCAATTACCATATAAAGACACGATGTTCTTGTCCCGGCGAGGTTCCAGGTGTCAAATATATCTGATTGGATGAAACTGCAATCTATTACTGAACTCAGGTTGCAATTACCATATACAGACACGATGTTCTCGTCCTGGCGAGGTTCGAGGTGTTAAATATATCCGGTTGGATGAAACTGCAACCTATTACGGAACTCAGGTTGCAATTACCATATACAGACCCGATGTTCTCGTCCAGGCGAGGTTTGAGGTGTCAAATATATCAAATTGGATGAAACTGCAACCTATTACTGAATTCAGGTTGCAAGATTACCATATACAGACCCGATGTTCTCGTCCAGGCGAGGTTTGAGGTGTCAAATATATCAGATTGGATGAAACTACAACCTATTACTGAACTCAGGTTGCAAAATTACCATATACATACCCGATGTTCTCGTCCATGCGAGGTTTGAGGTGTCAAATATATCAGATTGGATGAAGCTGCAACCTATTACTGAACTCAGGTTGAAAAATTACCATATACAGACCCGATGTTCTCGTCCCGGCGAGGTTTGAGGTGTCAAATATATCAGATTGGATGAAAATGCAACTTATTACTGAATTCAGGCTGCAAGATTACCATATACAGAACCGATGTTCTCGTCCAGGCGAGGTTTGAGGTGTTAAATATATCAGATTGGATGAAAATGCAACCTATTACTAAATTCAGGTTGCAACATTACCATATACAGATCCGATGTTCTCGTCCAGGCGAGGTTTGAGGTGTTAAATATATCAAATTGGATGAAACTGCAATCTATTACTGAACTCAGGTTGCAAGATTACCATATACAGGCCCGATGTTCTCGTCCAGGCGAGGTTTGAGGTGTCAAATATATCAGATTGGATGAAACTGCAACCTATTACTAAACTCAGGTTGCAAGATTACCATATACAGGCCGGATGTTCTCGTCCAGGCGAGGTTTGAGGTTCCAAATATATCAGATTGGATGAAACTGCAACCTATTACTGAACTCAGGTTGCAAGATTACCATTTACAGACCCGATGTTCTCGTCCAGGTGAGGTTTGAGGTGTTAAATATATCAGATTAGATGAAACTACAACCTATTACTGAACTCAGGTTGCAAAATTACCATATACATACCCTATGTTCTCGTCCATGCGAGGTTTGAGGTGTCAAACATATCAGATTGGATGAAACTGCAACCTATTACTGAACTCAGGTTGCAATTACCATATACAGACACGATGTTCTCGTCCCGGCGAGGTTCGAGGTGTTAAATATATCCGATTTGATGAAACTGCAACCTATTACTGAACTCAGGTTGCAATTACCATATACAGACCCGATGTTCTCGTCCAGGCGAGGTTTGAGGTGTCAAATATATCGAATTGGATGAAACTGCAACCTATTATTGAATTCAGGTTGCAAGATTACCATATACAAACCCGATGTTCTCGTCCAGGCGAGGTTTGAGGTGTCAAATATATCAGATTGGATGAAACTACAACCTATTACTGAACTCAGGTTGCAAAATTACCATATACAGACCCGATGTTCTCGTCTATGCGAGGTTTGAGGTGTCAAATATATCAGATTGGATGAAACTGCAACCTATTACTGAACTCAGGTTGCAATTACCATATAAAGACACGATGTTCTTGTCCCGGCGAGGTTCCAGGTGTCAAATATATCTGATTGGATGAAACTGCAATCTATTACTGAACTCAGGTTGCAAATACCATATACAGACACGATGTTCTCGTCCCGGCGAGGTTCGAGGTGTTAAATATATCCGGTTGGATGAAACTGCAACCTATTACTGAACTCAGGTTGCAATTACCATATACAGACCCGATGTTCTCGTCCAGGCGAGGTTTGAGGTGTCAAATATATCAAATTGGATGAAACTTCAACCTATTATTGAATTCAGGTTGCAAGATTACCATATACAAACCCGATGTTCTCGTCCATGCGAGGTTTGAGGTGTCAAATATATCATATTGGATGAAACTACAACCTATTACTGAACTCAGGTTGCAAAATTACCATATACAGACCCGATGTTCTCGTCCATGCGAGGTTTGAGGTGTGAAATATATCAGATTGGATGAAACTGCAACCTATTACTGAACTCAGGTTGCAAGATTACCATATAGAGACCCGATGTTCTCGTCTCTGCGAGGTTTGAGGTGTCAAATATATCAGATTCGATTAGACTACAACCTATTACTGAACTCAGGTTGCAAAATTACCATATATAGACCCGATGTTCACGTCCTGGCGAGGTTTGAGGTGTCAAATATATCAAAGTGGATGAAACTGCAACTTATTACTGAATTCAGGTTGCAAGATTACCATATACAGACCCGATGTTCTCGTCCAGGCGAGGTTTGAGGTGTCAAATATATCAAATTGGATGAAACTGCAACCTATTACTGATCTCAGGTTGCAAGATTACCATATACAGGTCCGATGTTCTCGTCCAGGAGAGGTTTGAGGTGTCAAATATATCAGATTTGATGAAACTGCAACCTATTACTGAACTCAGGTTGCAAGATTACCATATACAGACCCGATGTTCTCGTCTCTGCGAGGTTTGAGGTGTCAAATATATCAGATTGGATGAAACTACAACCTATTACTGAACTCAGGTTGAAATATTACCATATATAGACCCGATGTTATCGTCCACGCGAGGTTTGAGGTGTCAAATATATTAGATTGGATGAAACTGCAACCTATTATTGAACTCGGGTTGCAAGATTACCATATGCAGACCTGATGTTCTTGTCCAGGAGAGGTTTGAGGTGTCAAATATATCAGATTTAATGAACCTACAACCTTTTACTGAACTTAGGTTGCAAGATTACCATATACCGACCCGATGTTCTCGTCCAGGCGAGGATTGAGATGTCAAAAATATATCAGATTGGATGAAGCTGCAACCTATTACTGAACTTAGGTTGCAAGATTACCATATACAGACCCGATGTTCTCGTCCAGGAGAGGTTTGAGGTGTCAAATATATCAGATTGGATGAAACTACAACCTATTACTGAACTCAGGTTGCAATTACCATATACAGACCCGATGTTCTCGTCTAGGCGAGGTTTGAGGTGTCAAATATACCAAATTGGATGAAACTGCAACCTATTATTGAATTCAGGTTGCAAGATTACCATATACAAACCCGATGTTCTCGTCCAGGCGAGGTTTGAGGTGTCAAATATATCAGATTGGATGAAACTACAACCTATTACTGAACTCAGGTTGCAAAATTACCATATACAGACCCGATGTTCTCGTCTATGCGAGGTTTGAGGTGTCGAATATATCAGATTGGATGAAACTGTAACCTATTACTGAACTCAGGTTGCAATTACCATATAAAGACACGATGTTCTTGTCCCGGCGAGGTTCCAGGTGTCAAATATATCTGATTGGATGAAACTGCAATCTATTACTGAACTCAGGTTGCAATTACCATATACAGCCACGATGTTCTCGTCCTGGCGAGGTTCGAGGTGTTAAATATATCCGGTTGGATGAAACTGCAACCTATTACGGAACTCAGGTTGCAATTACCATATACAGACCCGATGTTCTCTTCCAGGCGAGGTTTGAGGTGTCAAATATATCAAATTGGATGAAACTTCAACCTATTATTGAATTCAGGTTGCAAGATTACCATATACAAACCCGATGTTCTCGTCCAGGCGAGGTTTGAGGTGTCAAATATATCATATTGGATGAAACTACAACCTATTACTGAACTCAGGTTGCAAAATTACCATATAGAGACCCGATGTTCTCGTCCATGCGAGGTTTGAGGTGTGAAATATATCAGATTGGATGAAACTGCAACCTATTACTGAACTCAGGTTGCAAGATTACCATATAGAGACCCGATGTTCTCGTCTCTGCGAGGTTTGAGGTGTCAAATATATCAGATTCGATTAGACTACAACCTATTACTGAACTCAGGTTGCAAAATTACCATATATAGACCCGATGTTCTCGTCCTGGCGAGGTTTGAGGTGTCAAATATATCAAAGTGGGTGAAACTGCAACTTATTTATGAATTCAGGTTGCAAGATTACCATATACAGACCCGATGTTCTCGTCCAGGCGAGGTTTGTGGTGTCAAATATATCAAATTGGATGAAACTGCAACCTATTACTGATCTCAGGTTGCAAGATTACCATATACAGGTCCGATGTTCTCGTCCAGGAGAGGTTTGAGGTGTCAAATATATCAGATTTGATGAAACTGCAACCTATTACTGAACTCAGGTTGCAAGATTACCATATACAGACCCGATGTTCTCGTCTCTGCGAGGTTTGAGGTGTCAAATATATATTAGATTGGATGAAACTACAACCTATTACTGAACTCAGGTTGCAATATTACCATATATAGACCCGATGTTCTCGTCCACGCGAGGTTTGAGGTATCAAATATATTAGATTGGATGAAACTGCAACCTATTATTGAACTCGGGTTGCAAGATTACCATATGCAGACCTGATGTTCTAGTCCAGGCGAGGTTTGAGGTGTCAAATATATCAGATTTAATGAACCTACAACCTTTTACTGAACTTAGGTTGCAAGATTACCATATACCGACCCGATGTTCTCGTCCAGGCGAGGATTGAGATGTCAAAAATATATCAGATTGGATGAAGCTGCAACCTATTACTGAACTTAGGTTGCAAGATTACCATATACAGACCCGATGTTCTCGTCCAGGCAAGGTTTGAGGTGTCAAATATATCAGATTGGATGAAACTACAACCTATTACTGAACTCAGGTTGCAAAATTACTATATACAGACCCGATGTTCTCGTCCAGGCGAGGTTTGAGGTGTCAAATATATCAAATTGGATGAAACTGCAACCTATTACTGAACTCAGGTTGCAAGATTACCATATACAGAACCGATATTCTTGTCTCTGCGAGGTTTGAAGTGTCAAATATATCAAATTGGATGAAACTACAACCTATTACTGAACTCAGGTTGCAAAATTACCATATACAGACCCGATGTTCTTGTCCGCGCGAGGTTTGAGGTGTAAAATATATCAGATTGGATGAAACTGCAACCTATTACTGAACTCAGGTTGCAAGATTACCATATGCAGACCTGATGTTCTAGTCCAGGCGAGGTTTGAGGTGTCAAATATATCAGATTGGATGAAACTGCAAACTATTACTGAACTTAGGTTGCAAGATTACGATATACAGACCAGATGTTCTCGTCCAGGCGAGGTTTGAGGTGCCAAATATATCAAATTGGATGAAACCGCAACTTATTACTGAACTCAGGTTGCAAGAATACCATATATATACCCGATGTTCTCGTCCAGGCGAGGTTTGAGGTGTCAAATATATCAAATTGGATGAAACTGCAACCTATTATTGAACTCGGGTTGCAACATTACCATATACAGACCCGATATTCTCGTCAATGCGAGGTTTGAGGTGTCAAATATATCAGATTGGACGAAACTACAACCTATTACTGAATTCAGGTTGCAAAATTACCATATACAGACCCGATGTTCTCGTCCATGCGAGGTTTGAGGTGTTAAATATATCAGATTGGATGAAACTGCAACCTATTACTGAACTAAGGTTGCAATTACCATATAAAAACCCGATGTTCTCGTCCCGGCGAGGTTTGAGGTGTCAAATATATCAGATTGGATGAAACTGCAACTTATTACTGAACTAATGTTGCAAGATGACGATATACAGACCAGATGTTCTCGTCCAAACGAGGTTTGAGCTGTCAAATATATCAGATTGGATGAACCTGCAACCTATTACTGAACTCAGGTTGCAAGATTAACATATACAAACCCGATGTTCTCGGATAGGAGAGGTTTGAGATGTGAAATATATCAGATTGGATGAAACTAGAACCTATTACTGAACTCAGGTTGCAAAATTACCATATACAGACCCGATGTTCTCGTCCAGGTGAGGTTTGAGGTGTCAAATATATCAGATTGGATGAAACTGCAACCTATTACTAAACTCAGGTTGCAATTACTATATACAGACCCGATGTTCTCGACACGGCGAGGTTTGAGGTGTGAAATATATCAGATTGGATGAAACTGCAACCTATTACTGAACTCAGGTTGCAATTACCATATAAAAACCCGATGTTCTCGTCCCGGCGAGGTTTGAGGTGTCAAATATATCAAATTGGATGAAACTGCAACCTATTACTGATCTCAGGTTGCAAGATTACCATATACATGTCCGATGTTCTCGTCCAGGAGAGGTTTGAGGTGTCAAATATATCAGATTTGATGAAACTGCAACCTATTACTGAACTCAGGTTGCAAGATTACCATATACAGACCCGATGTTCTCGTCTCTGCGAGGTTTGAGGTGTCAAATATATCAGATTGGATGAGACTACAACCTATTACTGAACTCAGGTTGCAAAATTACCATATATAGACCCGATGTTCTCGTCCTGGCGAGGTTTGAGGTGTCAAATATATCAGATTGGATGAAACTGCAACTTATTACTGAATTCAGGTTGCAAGATTACCATATACAGACCCGATGTTCTCGTCCAGGCGAGGTTTGAGGTGTCAAATATATCAGATTGGATGAAACTGCAACTTATTACTGAATTCAGGTTGCAAGATTACCATATACAGACCCGATGTTCTCGTCCAGGCGAGGTTTGAGGTGTTAAATATATCAAATTGGATGAAACTGCAACCTATTACTGAATTCAGGTTGCAATATTACCATATACAGATCCGATGTTCTCGTCCAGGCGAGGTTTGAGGTGTTAAATATATCAAATTGGATGAAACAGCAATCTATTACTGAACTCAGGTTGCAAGATTACCATATACAGGCCCGATGTTCTCGTCCAGGCGAGGTTTGAGGTGTCAAATATATCAGATTGGATGAAACTGCAACCTATTACTAAACTCAGGTTGCAAGATTACCATATACAAACCCGATGTTCTCGGCTAGGCGAGGTTTGAGGTGTCAAATATATCAGATTGGATGAAACTACAACCTATTACTTAACTTAGGTTGCAAAATTACCATATACAGACCCGATGTTCTTGTCCAGGTGAGGTTTGAGATGTCAAATATATCAGATTGGATGAAACTGCAACCTATTACTGAAATCAGGTTGCAATTACCATATACAGACCTGATGTTCTCGTCTCTGCGAGGTTTAAGATGTGAAATATATCAGATTGGATGAAACTGCAACTTATTACTGAATTCAGGTTGCAAGATTACCATATACATACCCGATGTTCTCGTCCAGGCGAGGTTTGAGGTGTCAAATATATCAAATTGGATGAAACTGCAACCTATTACTGAACTCAGGTTGCAAGATTACCATATACAGGTCCGATGTT